>NC_089776.1:8062917-8070417 GCF_040412425.1 Macrobrachium rosenbergii
GCTTCAGATGGCTTTCTACAGAAAGCGTAAGAGACTTTCATTGGGAGGCAGTGCTCTTTGGAAGGCAGTTTCTACTGAATAATTAACCCCCTGTCTCTAGAAACCTGAATATCATAGGTAACGCGAACATTTGTTAACTTTTCTATTATTTTTACGGATTACAAAAACATTTCTGAATTGGTATGCCTTCCTAAAAAAATGTTTCCGGAAGTTATGCTAATTGTGGTATGGATTGATTTATGTAATTACTTAGTGACACTTTATCTCATTTCATACAAACAACCTTTTGGTGTGGGAGTACTCTATTTGCATTACTGTTGTTAGAACACGTCCAGTTACTTATGTTGCTACAATTACTATTAGATGATTATAAGGTTATTGCTGATAATAATTATTTCTGTAAATGTAGGGGATTATCAGTCGCTACTGCCTCTTATTATATTTGTGATTTATGTTGTCCTCGGTGGTGTTTTATTTTTAATTAACGTACGTACATATATATATATATATATATATATATATATATATATATATATATATATATATATATATATATATATATATATATATATATATATATATATAAACAAAGTGAGTGTTTTGATAGCCGTGAGTTCCGTCAGTTTACAAACATTTTTTTTTTCTTTTGCGAAGCAAAATCATTTTAATTACATTCCAGTCTTCATGATATGAAAGAGAGATTTCTCGTTACAGAATTTACGCTCAAATGTACAACATTACGAGAGCTTGTTTGAACGCTGGCTAGGCGAGTGTTTTAGTTGATTATGAAATTGAAAAGCTAATGGTTTCTGGTTCTGTAAGGGGACACGTTTTTAACATTTGCTGTTAAAAATGAATGTTAGCACCTTTTTAGCCGTACGGGCAGGCTAAACGTTAATGGTTTCATGTTGTAAAAGGAATAAAAATGTAAAAATGTAAAGGCTTAATGCTGTGCCATCAAAGTGAACGAAGTGGAGAATGTTTCTTTTTGAGTCATCGAGTCAAAAGGTTTATTCAGTTACCTAAGTTACCCGGGATGTGATATCCGGGTGGTAAATGGCGCGATTTCAACGAAAAATATTCTGTGAAGACTTTTTATTCTCATGAATTAAAAGCAACTAGATTTTTTTCTCGACATAAATCAAAAGCAACTACATTTTTTTGCCCAAAGCAACTAAATTTTTTTCTTGACGTAAACCAGTTTTGATGTACGTCAAGAAAAAATATAGTTGCGATTAAATTTTTTTGCCAAAAGCAACTACATTTTTTTCTTGACGTAAATCAAAATTGATTTACGTCAAGAAAAAAATGTAGTTGCAACTAAATTTTTTTTGCCAAAAGCAACTACATTTTTTCTTGACATAAATCAAAATCGATTCAATTATTTTCTTGACTTATGTCAAAAGCAACTAAATTTTTTTCTTGACATAATCAAAAACGACTAAATTTTTTTCATGACATAAATCAGGATCAACTGAATTTCTGTATTTTATTTTTATCATCCCTGTTGTTATTTTCTTGACGTGTCATAAATTTGAAGGGAAATGTTTTGCATAATGATAATAACCCCTATTATACACAGGTAAGTAAAAGGAAACTGTTTTTGTTTTCAAATTATCTCCAAGCATGTTTATAACAGGGTGAAATGACACTTTTTCCAAGAAAAATAATAATAGACATTTTGTAAACATGAGTGTATCATGCATAAAGGTTGTGATATGTAAATAACCAGTGATATTCCCTCCTTCATTAAAATTGATAACCCTGTTTCTTGCAGATCTAATTAACTTTTTTTTTTTTTGTGATTTAAAAAGAAAATGACTCATAACTTAGCTATCACTCATGAAGAAGCCACGCTATGTTTTTCCTTAGATAACGTATAGTTGTCATCTAAGTTTGTCATTTAAAAGTTCGAAAAATAGATTTTTCAAGTTCTCAGCAGTAGAAAAGTATTTTTGACATTAAAAGCTCTTATCTTGACGAAGGACTGATACAGAGGTGAAGTCACAAATATATATGCACATCCTCAGGCAGTAGGGATAAAAGTTTTTTGACATTACACTCTGTTCCATTTCAATATATATATATATATATATATATATATATATATATATATATATATATATATATATATATATATATATATATATATATATATATATATATATGTGTGTGTGTGTGTGGGCTGTATCTGTGTGGGTGTATCTGTGTCTGTGCGAGATGCCTCTCTGGTCTAGTTCTTCAAGCAGGTACCAGTTCTTTTGCGAATGTCTCTGAAGGTTAAAATTGCAATATTCTAGATCTTTTTAATTTTCTTACTTTGTCAAAAGTTTTTCTTTCCCTTCCAAAGAAAGGGGAGCCTTTATTGTGCCTGACTCTGAAGAGGGGAAAACATATCTACCTTTCAGCACTGGTGATTTTTTGGTTCCCCTATTGAAAGATTCGCCTTCTTTCGAATTCACGTTCAGGTTCTCTTGTTTCTGTCTTTCCTTCCAGAATTCCTTCCTTCTTCTTTCCTGTCATCCTCATCCTGATCCTTCCTGTTCTTCTCCTCCCACATCCTTTTGATTCATCGCTCATTTTTTTTTATGGAAGGAATTGTTTTGTCCATCGATTCCGTCGACTGTTTTCCTCCTCCCAGCCCTTTCCGACTTTTTGCTCTCTCTCTCTCTCTCTCTCTCTCTCTCTCTCTCTCTCTCTCTCTCTCTCTCTCCTCTCTCTCTCTCTTTCCTGTGTTCTTTGTTTCATTGTCCTGCAAATCTATAAAAAGCAATCAAACGGGTGATTTAGCTTTTCATGTCCTTGTGTCTCAGAGGGGAAGCGGAAGAGATGTTTTACAGTACTCTCTCTCTCTCTCTCTCTCTCTCTCTCTCTCTCTCTCTCTCTCTCTCTCTCTCTCTCTCTCTCTCTCTCTCTCTCTCTCTCACACACAGACCCTGTACCCTGTGGGCGTAGTACTAACAATAAATATTAAACTTACATTGGAGCGAATATAACTTCTTTAGTGTTTATGGGAATAACGTGCTTTCGTTGACAGTAAATTTGTTAATTTTGTCTTTAGAAATTGCCAGAGTTCTTGCCTGCGCAACGGCTATTCAGAAACATGTTTGCCACTCCAAACAAGAACAAGTGTAACACGCGCCGCAGTTTCTTCGGCGCAATCGAGTTTTCTGTGCAGCCGCTACAGCGTATAAACGAAGCCACCGAAAATAGTGCAATACGGCATTAACTTCCAATTAAGACTATGTGCCCTCTCTCTCTCTCTCTCTCTCTCTCTCTCTCTCTCTCTCTCTCTCTCTCTCTCTCTCTCTTTTCTATATACATATATATATTTTTTCTTTAACTGGAAATTAGATTTTTACAGAATACATATTTTCATGCATGTATGTATCTGAATGTGCACTCACTTGATTTTTATTTTTGGATGTATGAATTTATGAAAATTGCCGGATACATTTTCCAAGTGCGTGTGTGGCTTCCTTGAGACGTCCTCTCCAATTGGCTGGATGTATTACTTTTCATTAAACGTGTTCACATATTCATTTAGGGCCATTATATTGTTTCGATTCGAATATTCGATGCAGTGTGTATATGCTGGAACCATTAGTGTTGACTTCGTGTACAGTGAACCCAGTCATTATATATATATATATATATATATATATATATATATATATATATATATATATATATATATATATATATATATATATATATATATATATATATATATATATATATACACACACATATATATAAACTGTTTCGCAAGCTTCAGTGTTGTCGAAATTCGTGGGTTTTGTCAGATTTTCAATCTTTCATTTCGGAAAACGTTGTATACCATATTTTGGCATTTCACGGACGAAAATCCTCCCTATTTTTGTATCTCAGTCTGGGAAATAAGTTCTCCCGCTTCCTCGCTGCCCAAATGAATTCCTAATTGTCCTATAAACTCGAAATATTGTTCAGAGTATTTCAGGGAACCCCCTGATTATTTCTTCCCTTTTTTTTTTTTTAAAGCTTTCCCCTTTCCCCCGTGTTCCTTTATTTCATTATGATCTGGCGTTTGATCCAATCCCTTCCTCTTGACAGCATCAGCCTAATTAGCCGTCATTCCTAATTCCATCCGCGTCATTATTTCCTCTTCACATCTTCCCTCGTTCGTTTGATATTTCCCTTTTACCCTCTTTGTCAGCTTTGCGCTTTTGCCGTCATTTTAATTGGTTTATGCTTTGAAATAACCGTTTCTTTTGGAGAGCTGGGGATCATTCCTTTCATTTTGCCTCCCCTGAATTCGGAGGCTGTTTTTGGAATGTTGTTTTGTGAGGTTACGAAAGAATTTTCATATCAATATGTTTAAGCTTTCAGACTTTCCAGGTGAGGCTGATAATCATCACAAACCTTCTTGGCTTCGTCTTCATTTTGATTTCCTAATTACAGTTGGTATTACTTGTTCAGTTTTTATTGTATTAAGAATGAACACTCCTAAAGCATAAAAATTAAAAGCCTACAATTATCTTTGTTTTTTGGGTAATGTTTCTGTATGCAGATATATTTACTGATTTATTTATTTTTCTATATATATATATATATATATATATATATATATATATATATATATATATATATATATATATATATATATATATATATATATATTTGATATGAAGAATATCACGAGGGATAGTGAAACAACGGAGTGGTGCTAGGCCTTTCGACTTACTGTCCTTTACTTCGTGATTCAGATATATATATATATATATATATATATATATATATATATATATATATATATATATATATATATATATCATATCCCAAATTTGGTATAGAAATATATATAACTGTTTGTATACGGACATTTATTTTATGCCTTTAAAAGTCTCTCTCTCTCTCTCTCTCTCTCTCTCTCTCTCTCTCTCTCTCTCTCTCTCTCTCTCTCAAGTTGTTTGTTTGTTATACATCGACTACTGCCCTGTATCTCTCCATGAAGAACGCAAACAATCCGTACCCCTCGAAGTTAAACAGCGACAGGACACCCGGCCATGAGGGCATATCAGAACATAGCAGTTTTTGTGTCTTTTGTTATGTTTGGCGATGGGAGAACATTTTTTTTTTTACTCTGGGATGTCGAAGAGAGGGGAAGGTAGTTTTTTTTATTTAGTTTTTTAATTTTGTTTTTCTTTTTTGTTCAGATTTTGATATAAATTGATTTTATTTTACTCGAGCCTTGGCGTCGGTTTTTGGAGCTATGCAGCGGTGGGTGTTTGATGCCAGAAACGTCGGGGTTGGGAGGTAAGGCTTGTATCCTGCGATGTCAGGTATCCTGGTATCCTATTTTTATAATTGCATTTGAAAAAATTTTTGCATAAAATTTTTATATTAATTTTTTACATTGATTTTTTTTAATTTTTTGTTTTTCCATTTAGTTCCTCTTACTTCATCCTAATGAACACCATAATATTCTTTGGAAGCTTGAATTTCATATCAGTGGCCCCTTTGGTAGGCTTGTTCCATATGAATAGGGTTCATCTTCTGAATAATAATAATAATAATGATAATAATAATAATAATAATAATAATAATAATAATAATATCATGACGTGAATTGGCAACAGGATCCTTAGCTGCTGGGTCGAGGAACCTAAAAAAGAAGAAAAAAAAAAAGATTCTGTTTTTGTCGAGTAACGAAGACTTGTTATGCAATACGCCAATAATGGCTCCTGGTTTTTCGTCGCCTCTTTTCCCCTTTTTTTCTTTTGCTCCCTATTTTCCTTTCCTCCCTATTTTCCTTTCCTCCCTATTTTCTTTTCCTCCCTATTTTTCTTTTCCTCCCTATTTTTCTTTCCCTTCCTCCCTACTTTTCTTTCCTCCCTACTTTTCTTTCATCCCTATTTTTCTTTCATCCACATTTTTCTTTTCTCACTATTTTCCTTTCCTCCCTATTTTTCTTTCCTCCCTATTTTTATTTCCTCCCCATATTTTTCTTTCCTCCCTACTTTTCTTTCCTCCCTATTTTTCTTTTCTCACTATTTTCCTTTCCCTGAATATTTTTCTTTCCTCCCCATTTTTCCTCCCTATTTTCCTTTTCCTTCATATTTTCCTTTCCTCCTATTTTTCTTTCCTCCCTATTTCCCTTTTCTCCCTATTTTTCTTTCCTCCCTATTTCCCTTTCCTCCCTATTTTTCTTTCCTCCCTATTTCCCTTTCCTCCCTATTTCCCTTTCCTCCCTATTTTTCTTTCCTCCCTATTTTCTTTCCTTTTTTCCTTTCCCTATTTCCCTTTCCTCCTATTTTCCTCCCTATTTTCCTTTCCTCGCGCCATCCAACGACCTCCTGTTTTAGCTCGCGAACTTTGAGTTGCGATGGCATCCACTGTCAAAGAATAAAAGGCAATTCTGAGCTGTAACGAGAATTTACGTTACTCCTGTGTTTTAATGTCTCCGTATTTTTTCTCACTTTGTTTACAGTGAGTTAGCGAGGATTCTTTATCTCCGTTGTTAGTGAGAGAGAGAGAGAGAGAGAGAGAGAGAGAGAGAGAGAGAGAGAGAGAGAGAGAGAGAGCATTCATCAGATGCAAACGCAGAATTACGATCACGTAGTCTTTATGAATTTTAATGATTTACTTGGGCCGTTTCTCCCATTCATTTGCATCGTGATTCGCTGGACTAATTTCGTGAATTTCTCCATTGTTGGGGCAATGTCATGTGGGTCCCATTGACAGAACTCTGTTGACAAGGTGATTTTGCTTTCGAGTGATTTATCTTAGAAAACGAAAATTGTTTTTATTTAACCTTTCTTTTTATTTAAAGTTGGTTGCTTTGGAAGAATTGATGTAGGGATGGCAGTATTTATGGGTATTTCTTTCCCTGTCATAAATTATTTAAGGGAAATGTTTTGTATTGAATGAGACACCGAAATTAAACAGAAATAAAAAACTCATGATTTGTGTTCTTAGTATATTATAGTGTTTTTTTTTTTTTGCGTAAGAGTCTGTGTGGGTGCTTTCTTATTACTGAGTGATTTAGTTTTCCTTGATCAGTATTCATATAACAATAAAAACAATAATAATAATTATATATTCATTTATAAATTATGAAATCTTCTGATAATAATAATTATAATACATTTATAAAATGAAATGACTTGAAATTTATATATGTTACATAATACATAATTAATCTTATAGTAATTTATATAAGTTGCCATGTTAAAATAATTATTTGTATAATGTCTGTTAATTAATAATAATAATAATAATAATAATAATAATAATAATAATAATAATAATAATAATAATAATAATATGGCGTTAGAACGAGTACATATACACGTTCACTGCTCGTCTTTTTCTACGTATGTAGATAAATATTTAAAAGCTCTTTTTCCTTGTCTAATTATCCGTGATAGATCCACTTTTTGTCATATTCTTGCGCCCCTGGAATTGTAAGGAAGTTTTTCTTATTTTTTTCCTACATTATGTGTTTATTTGTTTCAGTGT
>NC_089776.1:8075417-8092917 GCF_040412425.1 Macrobrachium rosenbergii
ATCAGCGTTTGAAGTCTGAGGAATTGTCTCACCGTTCCTATTTTTAAAACTGCCTTATTGTATGTCTATGTTCTGCAATGTGATATTAATAATACTACTATATATACCGTACATCAGATTTGTGTCAGTGCGTCATATCACCCTTAAAAGTATCGAAACATTATTGAGAATATATTCCTGGAAACACCTGCTTTTGTTTTCACTCCACTCTCCCTCGCTTTTTATTCGTTTCATTATTACTCGGAATTTGATCCAATCCCTTCCTCTTGACGGCATCGGGTTAATTAACTTTCGTTCTTTATTTCCTTTTATTTCCTCTCTTTCGTTTGGTTTTTTCCCTCTTACCTATTACTTGTTAAGTCCTCTCTCGGGCCTCTTAATTGGTTTATGCTTTGACGTATCACTTTTTTTTTTTTTTTTTTTGTGAGGAGATTATTTCCCGTTTTCATTATTTCGCCGTTTTCTGTGAATTCGAGTCCAGCTTTGGACGGGTTTTATATTGGCGATGAAGCGTTGGTGACATTCCACTAGTTTTTTCACGGCCTGGTATTTCTGGTGATTGGATTTTTGCTGTGAATATTCATGCGCTAGATGTATTTGGTTTCATTTTTTTCTTTTTCAATTCTGTTCTGAATTTTTTGTTCATTTTGTGTTTGTGAGAGAGACTAATAAGTTAGACATAGAAACATCATCATCAATTTTCTATCTGGTTGTCGAATATATGTATATGTATATGTGTATATATATATATACATATATATTATGTGTGTGTGTGTTATGTTTTTATTTCTTTCGTGTTTCATATATTTTTTTTTCAAGAGATCGATCATAACAAATGGTTTATCGAGAAGCAGAGACAGTACTTGTCTAGATGACTTTTCTTTAAAGGAAATTTTCTGATAACATTGTACAATAACCCACGATAACATAAAGATTAAATGTATGTATTTATACAGCTACTTGTTCTACTCCCAATCCTCCTCCTCCTCCTCCTCCTCCTCCTCCTCCTCCTCCTCCTCCTCCTCCTCCTCCTCCTCCTCCTCCTCCTCCTCCTCCTCCTCCTCCTCTTCTTCTTCTTCTTCTTCTTCTTCTTCTTCTTCTTCTTCTTCTTCTTCTTCTTCTCTCTCTCTCTCTCTCTCTCTCTCTCTCTCTCTCTCTCTCTCTCTCTCTCTCCTTCTTGTTCTTGTTATTCTTCTCTCTCTCTCTCTCTCACACTCTCTCTCTCCCCTTCTTGTTCTTATTACTCTCTCTCTCCCCTTCCTTCATCTCTTTTCCCAAGGAGGCTGAGTGCTGTGTATCTCTCGACGATGAATGCTAACAGAGGTTAATCCTGGGAGGTGAAGAGCGACCGAAGAACGCCCGGGCATGAGGCTGCATCTCAACAGCCGGAATTGGGTGTGTGATTGTTTGTCTCTTTTGTGACATGCATGGCGCCGGGGAGGACGCATTTTCCTTCCCGCTTTTATTCTTTATGGGGATGACGAGGAGAGAGAGAGAGAGAGAGAGAGAGAGAGAGAGAGAGAGAGAGAGAGAGAGAGAGATGAAGAAGAAAAAGAAGAAGGAGGAGAGAGTTTCTTCTTCTTACATTTCTTGGAGGAGGAGGAGGAGGGAGGAGGAGGAGGAGGAGGAGGAATAATTTTCCTTTGCTACAACACAGGAAAGTCTGTGTTCATGCTTTTTATCAAGTTTTATTTTAAGAAATAACAAAAAAAATGCGCCGAAGTTTCTTCGGCGCAATCGAGTTTTCTGTACAACCGCTACAGCATATAATCAAGGCCACCGAAAATAGATCTATCTTTTGGTAGTCTCGGTATATGGATGTATGAGCCGCGATCCATGAAACTTTAACCACGGCTCGTTGGTGGCCTATTCTGTATCATTGCTAGAAGCAGGATTATGGTTAACTTTAACCTTAAATAAAATCAAAACTACTGAGGCTAGAGGGCTGCAATTTGGTATGTTTGATGATTGGAGGGTGGATGATCAGCCCTCTAGCCACAGTAGTTTTTAAGATATGAGGGCAGGCAGAATAAGTGCGGACAGAATAAAGTGCGGACGGACAGACAAAGCCGGCACAACAGTTTTCTTATACAGAAAACTAAAAACACTGAGTTCCCACTCTAATGGTGTCGCCGTTAGCAAGAAAATGCGGAAATATATATAAAGGGTCGGTCAAGAAAAACTGATATTAAAGACAGGTCGAGAGTTTCATAAAGTCTGTAAATACATTTCTTTTTTGCATTAGTTCTCCCCTTCTAACCATCTTTGCCCATTCGGAAAAAAAGGGGAAAAAGTAAAAAAGAAAAAATAAAACATAGATTAAATCAGGGCGGAAGTTTATTTAGGTAACTGAGTAAATAAAATTCTCCACATTCTTCGACAATGACATAATTATTCAGTGTCGGGGAGAGAAGAAGAAGAAGAAGAAGAAGAAGAAGAAGAAGAAGAAGAAGAAGAAGAAGAAGAAGGGTGCTGAGTGGAGAGGAGGAGGAGGAGGAGGAGGAGGATGCTGGAGAGAGAGAGAGAGAGAGAGAGAGAGAGAGAGAGAGAGAGAGAGAGAGAGAGAGAGAGAGAGAGAGAGTCACCCTTGGCTGCAAAGGTCGCACTTTAGCACCCAGACTCTTTTCAGGTCGTTTGAGGGATTAAATGAAGACGCCCGGATTTAAGGAGCCACATAAAAAGGTGAAATGTTCTCCCGAAGGATGTGAAAATAAAAAAAATAAAAAAATCCCTTCATTTATTCACTTTTTGGTTTTTCACTGTTGTTTGTCGGGCGGAGAGAAGAACGTCCGTTAATATATATATATATATATATATATATATATATATATATATATATATATATATATATATATATATATATATATATATATATATATATATATATATATATATATATATATATATATATATTGTGTGTGTTTTTGTACATGTTTGTGTATCAAGCTTTGTTGTTGTATTGTTAGAGAGTAATGAATTTCGCCATTTTTTCCCCGAAGTCTTTTGTTTCTCCCTCCCGAGGTTTGTTTCAACTAGCAAATGGAAGCTCCTGTTTTGACACGGCCTGCCTCTCTCTCTCTCTCTCTCTCTCTCTCTCTCTCTCTCTCTCTCTCTCTCTCTCTCTCTCTCTCTCTCTCTCTCTCTCTCTCTCCTTTAATTCTCTTTTTATTCAAATCATGTATCGTTTTATTGTGGTAAGGTCATTCCTTTTTTTTTTATTTATTTATTTATTTAACCTTTTGCTGTGAAATAGTTGAGAGGTTCTGATTTCTTGCGCAACGCCATAAAAATATGAAGCTATATTTTGAGCCATTTTCTTCTTGTTTATTCGATAGTATTTATTTTCAAGATCTGGAATTTTTGTGTTGTGTCTCGATAAATCAAAGGAACATATACAAGTTTAGTACTGAAATGTAAATCTTTCTGATATATCTGAATATCTTTTATTCTTGTATTCGTCTGTTAATATATGTAGAATAATCAATAATAATTTTTGTGTGAGTACACTTGAATATTGTTCTAATAAGATTGTAAGCATGCCTGAAGTGTAGTTTTGTATTTAATAAATTATTTATTTTTTATAGATTATGTATTTATTTTTTCATTGCAAGTATGTCACATTCGGTTTCTGAACTAATTTACAACCATACCTCCAGAAAAGTAATAAATAGCGTTTTTGATGAATTCTATACATTATACTTGACTGGATGATTAGGAATAATTATGCTGGCTAGTAAAGTTGGTAACGTGTTGGCCTCTCAGTCTCGGGGACCAGCGTTCGCTCCCCCGTCAATGAGCGGATAGTGAGACTGTCTGTTGGATGGTTACTGCCGTGAGTGACGGCTGAAATCCGCCCGAGAGGCAACAGCCTAGGTGTGGGAGGATTGAAACCAACAACTTTAACTTTATGGATAAGATCCATTTATCCATCACCTCCTTTGCGTCAAAACTTATTAGAGAGTGAAATATACAGAATTATTTGCAAGACGTCATCAATAACAGCTCGCATTAGTTTTTATATGCTTGTGCTTGCGCAATTTTTTTTTTATTTTGTATTTTTAGCCTTATGTAAATTGAATAATGCTTTATTTAAATTGAATATCTTATTTAAATTGAGTAATGAATTATTCAAATTAATTACTGCCTTATATATAAATTGAATAATGCCTCACTGTCCTATCGTTTTTTCCGCTTTTGTTTCGCATTTATTTATTTTTGCGTCGCCCCCCTTCATCCATAACGGGACCGTCAGCTCTGAAAAGAGCAGTTATCGCTTAATCAACTCTTACCTTTCATATCTTTTTGTTTTTCCTAACTTCGTTCCGTTTTTTCAAAAACTGCATCCATTCCCCTTCTTTCGACCCCCCGTCATCCTCGCTGACTTTTGACCCCCCTAATCTGCTTTGATGTCTTATCGTTAACGATAAGCGAAGCCATTCTTTGACGATCTCTGTCTCATCCCTTCCCCCCCTCGCTGGTTGGGAAAAAACCATTCTCAAAACTCTTGTGTTTATTCTCTTTCTTGGCTTGGTTTTCGATGCATGCTTATTAGAATCTCATTGACTTCTCTTTCTCTTGAATCTCTGTGTTTCCGTGTGAATAACGTATTATTATATTTCGTATTGTTCTCCTCTCTCTCTCTCTCTCTCTGTCTCTATATCCAGGTTCCATTGTTTTTAATCCATCCTCTCTCTCTCTCTCTCTCTCTCTCTCTCTCTCTCTCTCTTCTTGTTTTTAAATACTCTCTCTCTCTCTCTCTCTCTCTTTTCATTTGAATGATGCAGCGTACTGCATTGCACTATTTGTTTGATCCGGCCGCTGAATGGACTGTGCTTTGTCTTATTCAACTTTGTATATCTCTTGAAAGGATATGACGAGATTCAAGCATGGAAACAGATGAAGATTGTGTTTTATCTAAAGAGCAAGCAGAGGTTTGATATCCATGTATTGATCCCAATCTTTCACGTCTATTCAATGTCAGCTATCACACAGTTGAACTCATTTTTTAAATGCGAGAAATATCTAAGATGCATCCCAGACCATCCAAGACTGGAAGATGCAAAATATACCGGAAGATGCGTTAGCAACTCTCTGAGAGAGACATCAAAGACAGAGGGACCTGGGGCAACCTGAACGAGAGAGAGAGTAAGGTCTGTAGAAGCCCTCTCTCTCTTTTTCATTTGAATGATGCAGCATACTGCATTGCACTAAAGAGAGAGAGAGAGAATGGACTGTGCTCATTCAACTTTGTATATCTTAGTTCAGAATCATCACACGTTTGATATCCAATTTTTCCCAAATTCTTGAGAGATCAGAGAGTTGAACTCATTTTTAAAGAGAGAGAGAGAGAGAGAGAGAGAGAGAGAGAGAGAGAGAGAGAGAGAGAGAGATTTTCCAATCATTCACTTACACGAATCATCACACGTTGAACTAATTTTTGGAGAGAGAGAGAGAGAGAGAATCATTCACTTCAGTTCAGGAGAGAGAGAGAGAGAGAGAGATATTTTCCAATCCTTTACTTACACGAATCCTCACACGTTGAAGTAAGTTTTTAAGTGAGAGAGAGAGAGAGAGAGAGAGAGAGAGAGAGAGAGAGAGAGAGAGAGAGAGAGAGAGAGAGTGGTATTGTTAGCAATTGATTGAAGTTGCCAGGTGGTGCTCACTGAAATACACATTGCAGAACTCTTATACAATACACTCTAAGAGACACACACACGCACATACACTTACTCCCTTCAGCACAAACACACGCAGCCTATTATGATTTTCAGTACGGATGCCCTCATATACTAATGTTGTATAATTTAAAAAAAATATACAGTATTATTCATATGATGTCATCCACTTTTGAGTAATATTGTATAATTTTCTTCAATTTATACAATATTATTCATATGAGGTCATCCACTTATGAATGATGTATAATTTTTAAAACAATTATTAGTGTTCATGGAAAATACTGTACACTATTTCCCATGAAAAATAATTTTTTTTCAAGTTATACAATATCATTCATATGAGGTCATCCACAATGAATAATATTGTATAATTTAAGGAAAAAATTATTATTGTTCAAGGAAAATGGTTTATAGTCAGGGTGTAGTCTCTCGTTCTGGATTCTGATTGGTTGTTTGTTCTCTCTCTCTCTCTCTCTCTCTCTCTCTCTCTCTCTCTCTCTCTCTCTCTCTCTCTCTCTCTCTCTCCAAGAACGTATAGAGCTCCAACTCCGGCAAACACAGAACATTCAACCTTTTTCTTGCAAGCACATGATTGCCAATTTTTGAACTCTCCTCTTTGATACGAATCAGAAACATTCTCTCTTTCTTCCATTTTTGTATTTTCGTTGCCGATTGTCTTCGTATTTAAAAGAGAAAGTTAGAAAGGAAAGAAAACTGAGGAAACCTCCCAATCCTCAGTTTCTGGTGCGTTTTTTTTTTTTATTTATTTTTTTTTTAGTTTTAGAGTGATTTTATTTTGCCCTTGTTTTCTCTTTAAAAAAAAAAATCATGCACATCAGTGCTGGGAAATATTTTCGTGAAAGAGACGTTTTCACATCAACGAGTATTGGCCATGTCTTGAAACTCTCTCTCTCTCTCTCTCTCTCTCTCTCTCTCTCTCTCTCTCTCTCTCTCTCTCTCTCTCTCTCTCTCTCTTGTTCTCTTTTTTATCCTAATTTTCCCCCTCCATTTGTGACTAAGTTCCTTAGTTTTAGGTTTTTCATTGCATGAAGGCTGTTATTTATATTTTATTTCGTATGTTTATAATACACACACACACACACACACACATATATATATATATATATATATATATATATATATATATATATATATATATATATATATATATATAAAATGGAAGAATAATAATATTTCAAACTGCACAAAAATTAAATATATCATGCATTATTTATGCTTTTTTTTGTATCTTGCTTTCATCCCCTATTTTGTGTGTAATCTTCGCTTCGTCTTCTATTTCCTTTTTTCTGTAATTTATAATTTTCTCCTTCCCTATCATGTTTTGTTATTATTTCCTTTACCTTGATTCATTAATACTGTGAATTCATTCTTTTTCTTTTTCAGTCCCTTTATTTATTGTAATTTTATGAAATCATACTTCTATAATTTTTTTGAAACCTTTTCGTAAGGGTTCTCTCATTCTCCCCACCCCTTCTCCTCATAACATTTAATCCAATCTTTATTACGCTCTGTGCCCTGTCATTCATTGTCATTCCCCCTCTCGCTGTTTGCCTAGTTCTCTCATACGTCTTTGCTCTTCTCGTCATTTCCCTCTCATGTCCCCATTCCATCCCCTCACCTTTTTACCTGGATATTTCTCGCTTTTATTCCGCTATTTTCTCCCTAGCGGTGTTTATCACGTCGTTATTTTCTGCTTCGTCGTAAAAGATTACCTTCCTCCAGTTTATCTTGATTCCCGTCTTCGTTATATAATTTTTTTTATCATTTTTTGTCTCTTCCATTTTTTAAAAACGTAATTTCTCATTTTTTTCTGCGCGTTTATTGTTATTTATTTGACGGTGATTTGCATGTTTTTCTTTCGTTTCGTTACGTATTTCCCTCTTACGTTGTTTTGCCTCGTTATCCTCCATTTTACTTCCATTTTCCCTTTTCCCTGTTCTTCCGTAGGATTTTTTTTTATTTCATTTTTTTTTTTTTTTGTATCGCCCGGGAAAATATCAAGCGTTGTTTGTGCTTTCATTTCGTATCTTGCTTCCATACTTTTTGGAAATCGTTGCTGCGTCTTATATTCCGTGTTTTCTTTCATTTATAATATTTCCCTTCTTTATCATATTTTGTTATTATTTTCCGTATTTCGATTCATTAGAATTCGAAATTCGTTCTATCTGTTTCATCTTCAGTCGCTTTTTTATCATTTTTAATTTTGCACGTGACTCTTTTCTTCATCATAATCCACATTTTTTTTAAAGATTTATTTATTCGGTTTAATTAATTTTATCGTCGTGTGCAGACCTTAATCCTTGTTTTACTTCGTGTGTGTATTTTCCACCGTTATCTGATATTCCGTTCTCTCTCTCTTTTCGATTTTGATTCACTCATGTTATCAGCTTAAAAGCTGCGTTGAGGTTGTAAGAGTTTCTCCTTTATTTTTGTTATATTTTAGGTTTTATTATTTTTTCTTATATATATAAATACAGTATATATATATATATATATATATATATATATATATATATATATATATATATATATATATATATATATATATATATATATATATATATATATATATATATATATATATATATATATATATATATATATATATATATATATATATATATATATATATATAGAGAGAGAGAGAGAGAGAGAGAGAGAGAGAGAGAGAGAGAGAGAGAGAGAAGAGTTTAACGTCTCAATTTCTTCAATCTTTTGCATTTCCTTTTTAGTTATATTTATTTTAATTCACGCGGAGCTTACGAACACTCCTCTATAATCTTCTTCCCGACGTAATTCTATTCTTTTCCTCTTCCCCTTTTCGTTTTTCGTCTATCTTTCCTTATTTTTTTTTCTAACCTATTCTCCCCGTGTCCCGTTTAATCACGTTTTTTGATTCATCGTCATCGTTTTATTCTCTATAAGAAGATTATTTTGGCTTAAATTTTCATCTCGTCTTAATTCACTTCTTACGAAGACGACTTTATTTTTGGTGGGTGGGGGCTTTTGCGATGGAGATGGGCGGGAGGGAGGGGGTACCTCCTGAAATATCAGGTCAAAAATGCTGTTGACCTGAGATGGAACGCCCCTTCTTATTCTCTTAATGCCCTTAATTCACTTATTACTAAGTTTTCATTGAGGGGAGGGGGTTGCTTTTGTGATTGAGAGGGGGGGGGGGGGAGTGGTCCTCTCTGAAATATCAGGTCAAAAATGTTATTGACCTGAGATGGAATGCCCCTTGCTATTCTCTTAATGCCCTTAATTCACTTCTTACTAAGTTTTTTTCGTTGGTGGGGTGCTTTTGGGATGGAGAGGGGCGGAGTGACCCCCTCTTGAAATATCAGGTCAAAAATGCCCTTGACCTGAGATGGAACGCCCCTTGCTTTTCCCATAACGCCCCTTTTCCCCTCTTGAAGGTGGTCAAGTGGACGACGCCGGGAAGAGGGGAGGGGAGAGAGAGAATCTCTTAAAATCCGAGAGGAGGAAAAACGCCGAAATCCGAGAGAAGAAAAATAGTAATAGGGGGAGAAAGGATGGATGATGAAAGGTCACCGAAGAACTGCGACGAGGCTAAAAAGTGAAGAAGAGTAATTGTGGGGATCAGGTAGACTTTTAGGAATAAGAGAGGCGGAGGAATGGAGAGAAGAGTTAATTTGACGACTGAAAGAATGGGAGGGGAAATAATGTAGTTAGGGGAATATATATATATATATATATATATATATATATATATATATATATATATATATATATATATATATATATATATATATATATAGAGAGAGAGAGAGAGAGAGAGAGAGAGAGAGAGAGAGAGAGAGAGAGGACAGTCAGAAAAATGCGGGGAATTAGTAAAAAATGTTGAAGAGTCAAACTGGGGAATAAAGGAGTAATTAGGAACAAGAGGATAATAAAGAAAGATTGCCAGGTAACGATACAACGTAAGAAGAGGAACTGAGGAAATAAGATGAAAATAAAGAAAAGGAAAACCACTACTTTCCAGAGGATGCTGTGGCCACAGATTGATTCTAAAAGTAATGAAATGAGAACTGAAGAAGAAAGAGATAGTTGAAAGGACCCAGGAAAGAGAACGAAAGCGTAATTGGGGAAACGGGACGAAACAGCACGAGCGAAAGAGACGAGCAATATAAAACCAAATAACGTCAGTGGGGAGTAGGTTAAAAGAACGAACGGGAGAACTGGAGGAATTAGGAACACGAAAGAACACGGCAGGAAATGAGACGCTGAGAGAATATAAAGGAGGAGAACTCTAGGTAAAATGAAGAAACGAAAGTAGAAATTGATTATTGGCGTTTAAAAGAACGGAGGAGGAATTGGTGATTTGAAAGAAGGAAAACAGCCAAAGGGGGAATAGAAATAGATTGAAAGGGAGAGAGAAATGCAGATTACCAGAATGAAAGAACAAGATAGCGGGAAAAGAGCTTTGTTTCTGTGCAAATGAATTCAAAGAGGCTTGGAAAGGGATTAGGGGTAATTGATTAAAGAGCGAATGTTGTGAATAAAATACCCAGAAGGAGAGCGAATAAAGGAAGGACGAAGGCAGACTGAAAAGAAGAAAGGTTGGTGAGTAGACAAGAGAGAATAATTAGGAAACTGACTGATAGTAAATAAGAATATGATGAGACATAATGTTGAAGAAGTTGAAAATAAGATACAAAAGAAAAATTGATATCAGCAGCAACTGTAGTAGTCATAAAAGTAGTAGTAGTGATAGCAGTAGTAATAAAAGTAGTAGCAGTAATAGCAGTAGTAATAAAAGTAGCTACGGCGAGGGTATTCGTATTGTCACCATCAACATAATTCATTATCAATAAATTTGACTTGGTATGACAGATTACCAGTTGGAGATTATTTCTCCCCTACTACACTGCTAATAATAATAATAATAATAATAATAATAATAATAATAATAATAATAATCTTGGTATAAGTATCATTGATGCTAACAAGAAACAACAACAACATTAATGACAGAAGATCCATAATAGAAATGAGAGAATCATTGAATGAAGATCACGCCAGGAGTTGAGCAAATAGAATGGGTGAGTGTTTGGAAGGCAGGTTGCGAGGGGAGTGCCAAAGAGCAGGGAGGAGAAAGACAATGAGAGAGAGAGAGAGAGAGAGAGAGAGAGAGAGAGAATAGAAGTCGTGTTGGAAATACCTGAGTTTGTGTATTTCAAAGAGAGAATTATATTAGAAATCATGTTGGATATATCTTAGCTTGTGTATTTCAAAGAGAGAGAGAGAGAGAGAGAGAGAGAGAGAGAGAGAGAGAGAGAGAGAGAGAGAGAGAGAGAGAGAAAGTTATATTAGAATACCTTAGCCTGTGAATTTCAAAGCGAGAGAGAGTTACATTAGAAATCGTGTTGGATATACCTTACCTTGTGTATTTCAAAGGTGTATTTCAGAGAGAGAGAGAGAGAGAGAGAGAGAGAGAGAGAGAGAGAGAGAGAGAGAGAGAGAGAGGAAACGGCACAAATAGGGGAAGGGAGGAAGAAGGGACCTGGATGAGGGGAAAGTCAAATAACAGGTCAAGTGATTTTAACTCAAGGGAATGACTCCTCGTATTATGGTGTGATGTTCAGTCATGGTATGATTTTGTTTCTGTTCATTATGTACTGCGTCTCCTTTCGGAGGGGAATGTGTGGAAATATAAGGTATTTTGATAAATGAGAGGCAAGAAGATATGAAATGTAAAGATAGGGCACATTTTGATTGTTTGGCTTCAAGAAACAAAATTAGGATAATTTTTAGTATTTTGCTTCAAGGAACGAAATTAGGCAAATTTTTTATTATTTTACCTCAAGAAACAAAATTAGGATAATCTTTAATCATTTTACGCCACGGAACAAAATTAGGCAAATCTTTATTGCTCTTCTTCAAGGAACAAAATTTGGCAAATCTCTATTGTTTTACTTCAAGGAACAAAATTAGGCAGTTTTTATCATTTTACCTCAAGGAACAAAAGTATTCAAATCTTTATTATTTTACTTTAAGGAACAAAATTAGGCAAACCTTTGTGATTTTATTCCAAGAAACAAAATTAGGCAAATCTTTATCATTTTTCATCAAGAAACAAAATTTGGAAAATCCTTATTATTTTACTCCAAGAAACAAAGCTAGGAAAATATTTAGTATTTTACTTTAAAAAACAGGTAGGAAAATATATATTAAGTATTTTTCGTCTAGAAAATTTCAGAAACATATTTGCTATTCTACTTCAAGCGTCAAAATTATGGAAAATATTTCAACATTTTACACAAAGAAAATATTTACCTAAAAACTTACTTAAGTTATGCAAAAACATTCAAGGAGAATGTTTGATATCCCTTATCAAATAACCTGACAAAGTGTTAAGAGAAAAAGTACGACCACCACACAAAATATGCAATAGAATAAAATAAAAAAATAAATGTTTTGGAAAAAATAAACAGCACAGGACGGGGTCAAAAGTAGGTCAGAAGGAGAGACAAAAAATGTTACAACTGTAGGAAAAATTCGGGGATGTCTGAAATCATATAGACTGCGGATGAAAGAATGGAATTGGTTAATGAAAAAAGGGAAGAATTGGTTGATGGAAATGGAGAAATGGAAAAGACTGGAGGTACGAGGAATAGAGATTTATTTTGAGGCCGAAGAAGGGGTTAGTGAATAACGTTACACGACACGTGTCAAAATAGAAACATTTCAAATAAAATGGTAAAACGTGAAAATTGAGAAAAAGGAAGAAAGAAAGAGAGAGTGAATGGGGAACCGCAGTTAATTTATTATTATCATTATTATTATTATTATTATTATTATTATTATTATTATTATTATTATTATTATTGAGAAGATGAACCCTATTCATATGGAACGAGCCCACCAAAGGGGTCGCTGACTTGAAATTCAAGCTTCCAAAGATTATTATTATTATTATTATTATTATTATTATTATTATTATTATTATTATTATTATTATTATTATTAATCAGAAGATGAACCCTATTCATATGGAACAAGCCCACCAAAGGGGCCGCTGCCTTGAAATTCAAGCTTCCAAAGAATATTAAGGTGTTCATTCGAAAGAAATAACAGAAGGTAATGGGAAATACAGAAAGGGTAGATCAGTTATTAGAAAAACAGATGAATTAACAAATTAATGAATAAATAAAAATGTAAGATGATTATTATAAAATGTAAGACAAATCTTTGAAAACAAAAGAAAGCGATTCGTTTAAGAGAAGTAGATTTTTGGACCTTAACTGAAAATGTAAAAACTGGATAAAAGCAAATAAAAGAGAAGAAAACAGGAGTAAAAGAGAGAGAGAGAGAGAGAGAGAGAGAGAGAGAGAGAGAGAGAGAGAGAGAGAGAGAGAGAGAGAGAGAGGGAGCAACGGGGTTTTATGGTAATTAGTGGAAGGGGAAACGAAAATAGGAATCCAAATAGAAAATGAGTGAGAGAGGGAATAGATGCCAATAATTTTTCAGTATTTGCATTTTCCCTCTTTTGAATTTCGATGTATTTTTTTTTTTTTTTGCATTCAGTTTTTTAATATAATTTTTTGGAGGGGTTCATGACCTCCCCATGGTCCAATTAAGAGAGATTCAAATGCTTTTGTTGAACAACCGATTTGCTGTAATTTTCGCAGAAATAAGTATATTGGTTATTTTTGTAAACCTTCAAGATTAAGGGCGATTAAATGCAAGCATCATCCATTTCCATGCTTGATCATCAAACTGATATTCTGTTTAAGCAAATCAACAAATATCATTGTATTTATGAATATGTTCTTCATTTCTTCATTGTAATTGGAATGATTTCATTCGCATTCTGAATTGCACTGATATGTAAATAGTCACAGAAAGTTAAATGATTAGCGTTGAAATAATATTCAATGTTTTACACATACACATATATATTATATATATATATATATATATATATATATATATATATATATATATATATATATATATATATATATATATATATATATATATATATATATATATTATGTGTGTGTGTGTGTGTGTGTTTGTGTTTGTGTTTGCATTTTCAGACAGTTGCCTCATGTGTGCCGTAATGAATAAAATTCTGTCCATTATTTTGTAATGAAAAAGTCATTTGGTTGACATACTGTGTTCTGTCGTATGGGAAATTACGAACAAAATTTTCCTGTTATTATTATTATTATTATTATTATTATTATTATTATTATTCAGAGTGCGCAGGCGTGAATGAGCTGACCTCAACCTATTCATTGTAATTATCGAGCCTCATAGAACACAAAGCACGTGGGCGAGAAAGAGAACTTAGGTAAATAACACGAAACGAAGATATGGCCAAATGAACAAAGCCATAAATATATATACACACAGGAACGAGGGGGGAAAAACAAAAGAAGGGGTGGAAGGCCGGAGTGGGTAGGTGCGGGGTGAGGCGATTAAAAGATGTAAAAATGAGGGGAAGCACAAGAGATCCCATGCATGGAAATGCACCGAGAGAGAGAGAGAGAGAGAGAGAGAGAGAGAGAGAGAGAGAGAGAGAGAGAGAGAGAGAGAGAGAGAGAGAGAGAAGGTTCTCGGGTAAACAAAACAGCCATGCACAAAGTTAGAACGAATGGAATTGGGGTGGGATGAAAAGTGTTCCCCCACTTTTTTTTCTTTTTTTTTTTAACTCGTAAAAGTTCGTATTTGTTTCATATTCCACTTTTTATTTTCCAATCGGCTGGGATTAGGATTTATGAAAGAAAGGGGGAAGGCCAGATTTTCTCGTTTGTTTTACTTTTCATTTTTAGTTTTCTGGAAGAGAAAACTATTGAGATTGTTTTGTCTGTCCGTCCGCACTTTTCCTGTCCGCACTTTTTCTGTCCGCACTTTCTCTGTCCGTCCTCAGATCTTATAAACTACTGAGGCTAGATGGCTGCAAATTAGTATGTTGATCATCCACCCTCCAGTCATCAAGCATACCAAATTGCAACCCTCTAGCCTCAGTAGTTTTTATTTTATTTAAGGTTAAAGTTGGCCATGATAGTGCGTCTGGCAGTGCTATAGGACAGGCCAACATCGGGCCGTAGCGGCAAGTTTAATGGCCGGGGTTCATGCAGCATCATACACTGTACAGAAAACTCGATTGCGTCGAAGAAACTTCGGCTCATTTTTTAACTGTTTGATATTTTATCTAATTATTTTTTTTTTCTGTATACTCATTCTTTCCCCAATATCAGAATTATCTATTTAGAAAAAAGAAGCCTATCAATATCTAGCTAAGCCTATTGGAATCTCTTAATCCATTCTTTTGGGTTTTTCTTCAGCCAAAAGGAAAATTTCATTTGTAATATTTTCTTTTTGTGTTAACCTCGAGGGAAAAATTTTAAATCGCTTTTTTTCCCCAAAAGGAAAATTTATATATCTTTTTAATATATATATTTTTTTTTTAACCTGGAGGGAAAAATTTTAAATCGCCTTTTTTCCCCCAAAAGGAAAATTTATATATTTTTTAATATATATATTTGGGAAATATTTTGAATCTTATTTCTCAAAAGGAAAATTTCATTTTTTAAAATTTACGTTTTTTTTTAACCACGAGGGAAAAATATCAACTCGCTTTTTTTCCCAAAAGGAAACTTTCATTTTTTAAATATTTATGTTTCGTTTTACCCTCGAGAGTAAAATTTTAAATTGCCTTCTTTCCCAAAAGGAAAATTTAATTTTTTTTTAATATTTACGTTTGGGAAATATTTTAAATCTTTTTTTCCTGAAAGGAAAATTTATTTTTTTATTTTCGCGTTTTGTTTTAACCTCGAGGAAAAATTTTAAATTGCCTTTTTTCCCAGAAGGAAATTTTCATTTTTTTTAATATGTGTATTTTGTTTTAACATCGAGGAAAAAAAATTTAAATCGCCTTTTTTCCCAAAAGGAAAAGTTATTTTTTTAATATTTACGATTTTCTTTTTACCTCGAGGGAAAAATATCAAATCGCCTTTTTCCCAAAAACAAAAATATCATTTTTCTTAATATTTCCGTTTTGTTTTAACCTCGAGAAAAAAAATATTAAATCGCCTTTTTTCCCCAGAAGGAAAATTTCATTTTTTAAATATTTCCGTTTTGTTTAAACTCGATGGAAAAAATATCAAATCACTTTTTTTTCCTTCCTCTTTTTTTTTCCCTCACCCTCTCCCAAATTGAAGAGTTTGCATACTCGTCCTATCCTTGTATTGGACTCGAGTGAGGGTTTGGTTGTGGGGAAACAGACTCTATTGCGAAATTCGGCAGCAGCCATATTTCCGACTCTCCTCCAATCAGCAGGAAGGAATGTAATGCATCCACCAATCAGGGTGAAGGAATGTAATGTATCCACCAATCAGGAGGAAGGAATGTAATGTATCCACCAATCAGGGGGGAAGGGTTGTAATGTATTCTTTACTACCAGACGTAAACTCAAGGGAAAACGCTCGCTCCAGGTTTACGACCTCTCGTTTTTTTCCGTTATTCTTTTTTTATTTTTCATTTTTAAGCGTTTATATAATTTCGGCTGGGTAGAAGGCTTCGAAATATTTAATTTACTCTGGGTGTGTGTGTGTGTGTGTGTGTGTGTGTGTGTGTGTGTGTGTGTGTGTGGGTGTGTGGGCGAAGTCGTTGGAATAATGTGATGGCTATGTTTTATGCCTCTGTGTTGTGGTTTTTATTATTTAATTTTTTTTTTGGGGTGATAGGAGAAGGGAGAAGTGGCGGGGCCTGGGGGGGGGAGGGGCGTTCGTGGTTTTCATATACCGTCGCCACACGGTCCGGTTATATGGGCATTTGAGGAAAGGTGTTGGGATAGTTTGGGCAAACTCTTTGAGGAATTACGTCAGGTTTTTACGAGTTGCGATGAGGCAAGTTTTCCGTTCTTCTTCTTCTTCTTCTTCTTCTTCTTCTTCTTCTTCTTCTTCTTCTTCTTCTTCTTCTTCTTCTTCTTCTTCTTCTTTTCTTGCTTGCTTGCTTGCTTGCTCTTGAATAATACTTAACATTTTATCCATTTCTCTTGAACCTAATTCAATTGTGTTCCCTATAACCTGTTGTGAAAGTACTTTACGGTCGTCGTTGTATTTTTTTAAGTCTTAGTTTTTGGTTTTGTTTTCATTTTGGCAATTCTCCACTTCTATAGTAAATTTCCTTCAGCATGATTCATTTTCCAGATTTTCCAGGACATCCAATTTCGCCAGTGTTATATTCTATTTGCAATAAAATACGTGTCCTTGTGTGTGTATGACAGGCGATGGAATGTATACATATACATATACTGTATATGTATATATATATATATATATATATATATATATATATATATATATATATATATATATATATATATATATATTGGAACTAGTCAACATACTTAATGAGCAGCCTGCCCAGGAAAAACCTCTGGTACAGAAGTACTGAGGTCACAATTTCTTTTATGACTTGTGTGGGTCAGCTGGTAGCTCCCTCGCTTTTCATTCGAGAGACCTGGGTTCGATCCCAATGTGAGTCGGAAAACTTTAAACTATATATATATATATATATATATATATATATATATATATATATATATATATATATATATATATATATATGCAAATAAGGGAAAGGATTGCTTGTTCTCGTTTTCTACCGAAAATGAAACAGCGAAACAAAATAATAAAGAAAATATGAATAAAGGACGGATAAATATTACTTGCGAGAAAAGAAGAGAAATTTTATAAATAATCGTAAGGACAGGAGATATCTCTATTATGAAATATAATCACGCGGTAATTTTGTAAACTGTAATG
>NC_089776.1:8097917-8120417 GCF_040412425.1 Macrobrachium rosenbergii
ATAATGTTTCAGCTCCTGTACATTCCAAAATAATTTGATGGCATCCGGTAACCGTTGATTTTTTCTCCTTGGATTAAATTTCAGAGCCGTGGCCTGCGGCGAGTCAATAAATGCAATTAACTGTCTGTTAATTACTGTTGCCATTTTATTGAAATTGTTGACTGTATGATAGAATATCTCGTTGCCGTTGAGTCGTTGTGTACCGACTTCCTCTGATCAAACATTCCCGTGAAAATCAAGCGACAAATGTTGACCTTGATTTTGTAATGTAAATGAAACAAGTAAAAAATGCTCCGAAGTTTCTTCGGCGTGGTCGAGTTTTCTGTACAGCCGCTGCAGTGTATTATCAAGACCACCGAAAAGAAGACTACTAAGGTGGTTTGGTCATGTCATGCGGATAGAAGATCACATGTGTAAAAGGGTTATGAAGAGTGTGGAGGTGGAGGATGGAGGGAGAAGGAGGGGAAGGCTAATAAAAAGATAAGATGGAAGGATAAAATAACAAATGACATGCGGGAGAAAGCTTGAAGAAGTCAGGTTGCATTGGGCAGAGGTGGGAGGTGAAGAAGGCTGATAAGAAACGGCGACCCCGTCTAGAAACGGGTAAAACTGAAGACAGTCCCGTAGGGGGTTAGTGCCGTCAGTGAACCTCATGCGGTGCACTGTAGGCGTTACTTAAGGTTCTTTGCAGCGTGCCTTCGCCCCTAGCTGCAACCCCCTTCGTTCCTTTTACCGATGCCTCTCTCATCCTGATGTAAAATGAAATATTTCCATTTTTTGGGGGACGGAGGACAGGTTGACGCAATGTCCATTTGGAGCGCTTAAACGCCATTCAGATTATTCAACAGCAAATGCCGCGGTTTAACCGGTGAATGATTGACAGCAATTGGTCCTCCCCAAATCGCCGCAGTCAGGATTATCATTGGAGGGTCTCAGTTCGTTTGCTTTTCCTGGTCGTGCGTTTTCTGTGCTTGCTAAGTGGCCCCTGGTGGTGGAATGTTGGTTGGAATGCAATGCATGCATTTTACATATTTATGTTCACGGCAGAGATGTCGTGCAGTACTCCATGCATACACAGAGACACATATATACATATACATATATATATACATATATATATAAATTATATATATATATATATATATATATATATATATATATATATAAATATATATATATACACACACACACACACATATATATATATATATATATATATATATATATATATATATATATATATATATATATATATATATATATATATATATATATATATATATATATATATATATATATATATATATATATATATATATATATATATATATATATATATATATATATATATATATATATATATATATATATATATATATATATACGAGTATATGTACTACAGTATGTATGCAATCATGTATGTATTTATATAACAAGAGAGAGAGAGAGAGAGAGAGAGAATTCTTCTTCCAGCGCTCTGAAAGGATTATATATATATATATCTCTCACTTTCCAGACCACGTCGGATGCTGTGCATTTGACGCGTTTCGGGAAAAAAAGGATCTTGAATATTCTCCCCCCAGGGAATAAAAAAAAAAAGAACTGACGATTGCCTTTGGTACCCAGTAATGGCCCCGTCATTGTTGATGGACATTTCTCTTTATCATATCAAACGGAGTATTTTTCACGGTCTGGTGCTTCCGAAGAGTTATTTCCATTGGATTTGAAAGCAGTCGGTGCTTTCGTTTATGGGTTTTTTATTTTTTTTTTTTTTTTTTTTTGCGTTTTCCAATGCGCCGTGAACAACTTTTATTTTTTTTTTTTTTTTCGCGATTGGAGCGAAACTATTATTCTCTGAACTTGACTGTGTGGGAAATACTTCCTTTTACGGCGATATTCTATTCGTTATCAGTGATATTATTTTAATAATTCTGGCACACTGATCACCAGTAGTATTATCTAATTCTGATGATGATAACATGGATATATGTCCGTTATTGATAACTCTACTAGGAGAGTAGCGTGTGGTGCACTGTAGGCATTACTTAAGATTCTTTGCGGCGTCCATTCGGCTCCTAGCTGCAACCCCTTTCATTCCTTTTACTGTACCTCCGTTCGAATTCTCCTTCTTCCATCTTGCTTTCATCCCTCTCCTAAAATTGTTTCATAGTGCAACTGAGAAGTTTTCCTCCCGTTACGCCTTTCAAACCTAACTAGTCTCCATTTCCTCATCAGCGCTGAATGACCTCGTAGGTCCCAGAGCTTTGCCTTTGGCGTAAATTCTATATTCTATTCTAAGCGATAAGAACCCCGTCTTTTAATTAAAAGGAAAATAGGCAGCGTGCCCTTGGAACACGTGGAACAAAGAATTCCAATCTCTGAGAGAAAATAAAAGGAACTCGAGTTTGCTACGCTTTTATTTACCCATCTGTTGAGAAAACTGCTCTTTTATTTCGTATAAAAGAGTAATGAAACGTTCATTGTATTTTTATGTCGCGAATAAACCCTTGAAGCTTAACGATACGAGATTGTGATTCTTTAAAAAAAAAAAAAGACCTTGTTTTTATTGTCGCAGTGCGTCTGTATTGTAAATATTGAATAAGATCTTAAGATCCTTAGGTATATCTTTTATCCTAATGCCTTTCTTAGCGTCTATCTTCGTCCTTGCTTTCTCCTTAATCCCGAGGTCCCTCTTTTCTGTAGTTTTGCCGGTACATCTTCAGATGGTGCTCCCGGAAGGCTGAAAGATACTAGATTTTGTATTGCTGGTTTTTTTCCGTACTCGTAAAGTCGATATCAAACAACTCGGTCTCACAAGGTGTTTAGAGGTTATCCAGTGATTTGGGCTTATCGCTATAGCCTAAATCGTATATATCCGTATACATACATACATACATACATAATACATACATACATACATAATACCATACATACATATATATATGCAAATATAAATATTACATACATACATGCATATATACATACAAAGAAACATTACATCATAATACCACTGGGTATTTTACTTACATCCAAAAATAAATATTGTCATCATTTAATATACATACAAAGAAACGTTAATACATAATACCTCATAAGTACATACTCTCTCTCATACTCAACATAAGGTCAATCCCACTGGGTCTTTCCCTCTCTATCTGTTGTCATCTTTGAATTTAAGAACCTCTCTCTCTCTCTCTCTCTCTCTCTCTCTCTCTCTCTCTCTCTCTCTCTCTCTCTCTCTCTCTCTCTCTCTCTCTCTCTCAGTATTTTTTAAGAATGATTTTTATGAAATATCGTGAAAAATCTTTCATGGACAGTGGCCTCTCTTTAGAGGAAGCCCTTAAGAGGGGGATTCTCCAACCTATTGAAAATTGTTGTGTGGAGAAACTACCTCCAAGAAGTGATGGAGATTTGAGGCGAAGGGGTGTGTTGGAGGAAGACAGCCATTATGAAGGAATTGTTGGAGAACGATGAAAATAAAAGTATAGAAAAACCTTTGTTATTTAGAAATTGTTGGGGGACGACGAAAGTAAACAAGTGAAAAATGCGCCGAAGTTTCTTCGGCGCAATCGAGTTTTCTGTACAGCCGTTACAGCGTTTAATCAAGGCCGCCGAAAATAGATCTATCTTTCGGTGGTCTCGGTATAGTGCTGTATGAGCCGTGGCCCATGACACTTTAGCCATGGCCCGGTGGTGGCCTGTCCTATATCGTTGCCAGAAGCACGATTATGGCTAACTTTAACCTTAAATAAAATAAAAACTTCTGAGGCTAGAGGGCTGTAATTTGGTATGTTGGATGATTGGAGGCTGGATGATCAACATCCTAATTTGCAGCCCTCTAGCCTCAGTTGTTTTTAAGATCTGAGGGCGGACAGAAAAAGTGCGGACAAACAGACAATGCCGGCATAATAGTTTTCTTTTACAGAAAACTAAAGGTAAAGAAATAAATGAAAGGCTTTATTATATATTTATTGAAATTATTCCCTTTTTTTGGTGATGATGATACTATTACCATTTTCGCCAAGGAGGAAGTATTGTTAATATTATTCTTGCATTAAGATTTCTTCTTCTTCTTCTTCTTCTTCTTCTTCTTCTTCTTCTTCTTCGTTCCTGAACGGATATTTCACGCCTCCGTTTTCGCTCCCGAATGGAAATTTCCATATCATAATTGAGGAGTCGTGAATGAGCTATTATTTATGAGTCTCGTGAAGCAAAGATAAGAATTTTCCCCTTCTTGAGAAGGAGGGAGAGAGAGAGAGAGAGAGAGAGAGAGAGAGAGAGAGAGAGAGAGAGAGAGAGAGAGAGAGAGAGAGAGAGAGAGAGAGAGATGGTGGCTGAAAGAAGGGAAGGGATTTTTGGAGGAAAGTTTCCTCTTCTCTCTCTCTCTCTCTCTCTCTCTCTCTCTCTCTCTCTCTCTCTCTCTCTCTCTCTCTCCAGACACAAACACAGGTATGAAATGTGTAAATTGAACCAATTTTTTTTATCACGAATGCATTAGTTTTTTCTTATTCTCAGTGTCTTTTTTTCAGTGTCTTTGCTCTGTGCATACTCAAATGAAATGCATTAAAAACATCAGTTAGATTATTCATGTACTTTTTGATAATATGTATGTATGTGATCTAGCAGATTGTCGTGTTTCATAGATATAGTGCGATTGTGTGTTTGTTTTTTCATGTTTATAGTTTTCTTTCCCATGTTAACATTAAAAAAAATACGACCATGTCTTTTTCAGTCTTCAAATTTTTGTTTCTTTTACGTCAAGATTTGATGTAATTACATCATATACTACGCAATATGTTTATATTTTATTTTAGGTTAACTTTTCAAAAAATTACGAACCATCTTTTTTTTTCATCTTCAAATTTTTTTTATTTTACGTCAAGATTTGGTGAAATGTCATTATATACTGCGAAGTCATTGTATTTCTTGTATACCTGTCAGCATTATATCCCAGACTCTATTTTTACTCAGACGAAAGCACAAAGCAAATTTTTATCGCTCTTTTACGAGATAACACATCTCATGCAATAATTGAGACTTCAGATGAAATAATATTATACACTACGCAGCCATTTCATATCTTTTATATGCGCCAGCGTTATCTCAGGCATTAATTTTACCGAGACGAAAGTACAAAGCAAATTTTTATTGCACTTTCACAAGATAACACATCTCACGCAGTAGTTTAGACTGTTTGCCCAACCGAGGAGGAGAATAAACGGAGGGAAATATTTCCAAGTCAGCTGGTCCAAAAGGGTGTAAAGGAAAGTTTTTTTTTTTTCATCTCAAGCAGAGGAGACTTTAAAGGCGCCATTGCAAGGAACGGCAGGCGTGGCAGTTTTTCATTCGTGTGTTTCCGCTTGTGAACGCCTTTCTTGCTATCTGTCTTGCACGTTCGCTTACGTTCCTTCACGTTTTTTATTCTGTTTTTATACCAATTATTATTATTATTATTATTATTATTATTATTATTATTATTATTATTATTATTATTATTATTATTATTATTATTATTCAGAAGATGAACCCCATTCATATGGAACAAGCCCACCGAAGAGTATCGTTATTCCTTTTACTGTACCTCCGTTCATATGACCTCCTTCTTCCGTCTCGCTTTCCACCCTCTCTAACAATTGTTTCATAGTGCAACTGCTTGGAGGTTTTCCTCCTGTTACGCATTTAGAACCATTTTACCGTCAATTTCCGTTTCAGTGCCGAATGACCTCATAGGTCCAAGCGCTTGCCCTTTTTGGTCAAAATTTTATATTCCATTCCATCACCAATAGATACTTTCGAGTCTATCGGGGAAGAAGTCGAATAAACGTTTCATACACTCTTCCTCGTCTGTTATGTCTCCGCAAGAACTTGCAGGAAGGAGAGAGAGACTTCTGAGCAACGGGATGTGGGAGGATTCTGCATCTGCTTGCTTGCGTGTGCTTTCATCCGCTTGCAGTCGGTTGCTTCCTTTATGCTCCCGTCGACCTCTCCCCAGCCCTGTTGGAACTTCAGGAGTTCGGTTTGTATTTTAATATTTTAGTTACGTTTTTACTTGTTTTTTAGTTTGTTAGTTTGAGAAGCTCAATTTGTATTTTAATATTTTCCTTACATTTTTATTTATTTTTTGATTTGTTAGTTTGTCTGTTTTTGTAATTGCTGGTCTCATCTTTCTGTATTTCTTTTGTCTTCTGTTACTTCTTTCGAATGAACACCTTGATATTCTTTTGAAAGTTTCAAGAATTTCAAGTCAGTGGCCCTTTGTGGGCTTGTTCCATATGAATGGGGTTTTTCATCTTCTGAATAATAATAATAATAATAATAATAATAATAATAATAATATATGTATATATATGTATATGTATATATACGTATATATACGTATATTATACACATATATATAGATATAGATAGATAGATAGATAGAGAGAGAGAGAGATAGATAGATAAATAAATAGATAAATATATACATAGACAGGTAGATGCATGTATGAATATTTGCATTCATGTGTATATATATGTGTATATATATAGTATGTGTATATACATATACATATATATCTTGACATCCGTATTTTCATTTTTAATACCCGACAAATTACCCAATGGATTGCGTACCTTCTCACGGAAGGCAACTCCATTATCCCCTGGGGGAGGGATGGTGGAGGTTTTGGTGTGGGATGAGGGGGGGGGGGAAGACGCTAGTTTGTCTTAGTGAAAAATGATGATCTGATGGAATGAAAAATTAACTTCGCCGACAAGATGAAAGATAATGTTCTTAATGAGAGGGGGTTTAGCGATGAGTGGTGAAGTCTGTGATATTGATGATGATGTCGTCGTAGGGTGAAGGATAATAAGTTTATGTATGTATGTATATGTATGTATATTATATACATACACATACAGTATATGTATATATACCCCTTCTCCTGGGTCCCAGCACCCCTTCTCCTGGTTCTACAATGAAATTCGTCTCCTCCAAAACTCCCTAAAGGGATTTCTAAAAAAAAAAAAAAAAAAAGGTAAATAGAAGATGCTTACCTTCAAATTAGATCAGCGTCTCGGCTAAAGCGCCGACGAGAGAAACATTATTCGGCTTTTAACAGATTACGTAACACGAAGTTCAGAAGTAACAAAAAAAAATAAATAATTATATAAAAGTAGCCTTAAACCCAGTCACGTCTTTTCATCGGCTCCTTTTTTTTTTTTTTTTTTTTATACTTAATGCAAGCTTCGTGAATTTCGTTTCAATTACGAACTGGATTCGTAAGCCGGGTTGAAACGGTCGTGATTATGCGGATATTTCTGGGGTTTTCGACCGAACGGGCGCGAGTGGCTTGGTATTATCCGAATCAGATTCTATAATGAAACCCAGGTGGTAATTTAGAATGGCAATTTGCGCTGAGTCTTGATGAAGACTTGTACGCTAATGAAATTTTTTTCCAACCGGAGGATTTTTTTCGAATTTTTTTTTTCTTTTTTTGCGTGTCTCAGATTTTTTTTTTAAGTCTCTGAAGATTTTTTTGGCGTCGCTAAGGATCTTTTTTTTTTTTGTATTGTTTTAAGTCTGTGAAGATTTTTTTTTGTGTTTCTGAAGATTTTTGTGGCGCCGCTGAGGATTTTTTTTTTTGTCTCAGAAGATTTTTTTTCGGCGACGCTGAGGCTTTTTTTCGCCGTCTGTGAGGAATTTCTATTTTTTTTTTTTTTGCGTCTCTGAGGAATTCTTTTTATATTTTTTTCTCCGTCTCAGGAATTTTTTTTTTTTTGCGTCTCTGAGGAATTTTTTTTATATTTTTTTGGCGTCCCTGAAGAATATTGTTTTTGGCGTCTCTGAGGAATTTATTATATATTTTTTCGCCGCGTCTGAGGAAATTTGTTTATATTTTTTTCGCCGTCTCTGAGGAATTTTTATATAATATTTTTTTCGTCGTCTCTGAGGATTTTTTTTTTTTGACGTCTCTAGGAATTTTTAAATATTTTTTTCAGCCGTCTTGAGATTTTTTTTTTTTTTTTTTTTTCGCAATCTCTGAAGAATTAAAAAAATTTTTTAGCGTCTCAGGAATATTTTTTTATACATTTTTGGGGTCTCCTAGGATTTTTTTTTTTTCAGGCGTCTCCGTTTTAGCGGAATGTTTTCGCTCCATTGAGTCGATCTCCCAATTTTCAGGTGTCGTAATTTTGCTCAGCGTGTTTCTTGACAATTCCTTTTTTTTTTTTTTTAAGATCGTGTAATGCTTATTAAGATGATTATGACTTGTGAAGCTCTTGTCTTGTGATAATATATATCTATATATATTATTTTCTGAAAGTATTGAATATATATAGAGTTTTATTAAATATATAAGAGCTTTTATCTTTTATCGGTTCAAATTATTTAAGAAAATATTCTTATTTTAAGTTCCTATCTTCTGACCATAGATAGTACGAATTAATTCGGTAAATCATATTTGTTCTGTATGTGCGCGCGCGCACACACACAAACACACACGCACACACAAACAAACGTTTGAGTGTAAATATACATAATTATATACAGTATATATTATGTATTTTTAAGAGAGAGAGAGAGAGTTGTGTACACAGTAACACATACTGACATATATACATTATAAATATATAATATATATATATATATATATATATATATATATATATATATATATATATATATATATAGTATATATATATAGTCCATTTTCTTGCCCATCAAATTTTCAGATTTTGAAGTAACTAACATCATTTTTTTTTATTTTACAAAGAACCCGCCTCTAATATTCAAATTTGTTTTCTGAAGTTCTTACACATCATTTCACAATTTAACCTGACTCTTGCGTGGACGCTTAAAGTGATGAGAATGTGTTGGAATTTGAGAAGGTGTTGGAATTTTATCCTCTCTCTCTCTCTCTCTCTCTCTCTCTCTCTCTCTCTCTCTCTCTCTCTCTCTCTCTCTCTCTCTCTCTCCTGAAAAGGGAATTCTTCTAAATTCCTGATCTTTCTTCTCTGTTTATATTCCATGTTTTTCAGCTTTTCTCCCGGAGGAATTTTTATTCATGACCTTTCTCTTCCATCCCCCCCTTTTTTTTTTTGCACGTTTCTCTCTTCTTCTCTTGTCATTTTGGTATTTTTCTAACACCCTGTCGATCATGTGTTGGTAACGTATGTAAGGTCATACAGACACGTACGTCATATATAGACATGTATATATATATATATATTATATATATATGTATGTTTATATATATATATATATATATATATATATATATATATATATATATATATATATATATATATATATATATATATATTAGGCATCTTCGTCACTTAATCTTATTCACTTCGGTAGAATACTCAACAATGAAATCGTATTTAAGACCATAATTGATATAGCAGTGAATGACGAACTCGCCCCCTCAAGAACCAGTAAATAAAAGGAGATCTGAGCAGAGAATCACTTTCCCATGATATTCCTTCAGGCGTGGCTGGTGGGGGGAGGGAGGGAGGGTGCTTGGAGGGGTAGGAGGGAATCCCTCCCTTTTGAAAAGATATACAGAGACATGTCGCCTCTCAGAATAAACTGAATTGCAAAAGAATTGCGCTCTCTCTCTCTCTCTCTCTCTCTCTCTCTCTCTCTCTCTCTCTCTCTCTCTCTCTCTCTCCCCCATTGAATCCCTGTGACAGGCAACTCCAGCTGTGCCGCCGCTGCTGCTGCAGCTGTGATTAAACTTCGGAATATATTCTTCACGACTTCGGGCTTTTATTTGGAATATTCCGGATTTTATTTGGAATATTCCGGATATTATTTGGAATATTCCCCCTTACGTCTTTTTCGCTTTTTTATTCGCGGAGTTCGCTTTCTCTTCGACGACTTCAGGATTTTCGCCGCCTTCGAAGTTCGCACAAAGAGAGAGAGAGAGAGAGAGAGAGAGAGAGAGAGAGAGAGAGGGATCTTTCGCTCCGTAGCTATTAGTATTGTTTTTGTTTTTCTTTTGTTAGTGTGTTTATGATTGTTTATGTTTTTATGTATGAGAGGATTGATTGATTAATTGAGGGTTATCTGGCGTCACAACTAATGTATGAGAGGAGACAAGCAGTAAGGAAAACCCCAAGAAAGTCATTAGTGGTGGAATTTCTCCGTAGGGGGTTAGTGCCGTCCGTGCGCCTCCTGCGGTGCACTGTAGGCATTACTTAAGATCTTTGCAATGTCCTCTTCTGAGGCCCTTAACTGTAACCCCTTTCATTCCTTTGACTTTACCTCCGTTCATATTCTCTTTCTTCCATCTTACCCTAACAATCATTTCATGGTGCAAACTGCGAGGTTTTCCTCCTGTTACGCCTTTCAAACCTTTCTACTGTAGTTTCCCTTTCAGCGCCGAATGCCCTCATAGGTCCCATCGCTTGGTCTTTGACATAAGTCATATTTCATGAGTGGCGGAGTATTTGAAGGATGCCCTTTGCGTCAGCAGCCGTTGGAAAATAAGATGATGATGATGGTGATGATGATGAATACATGAAATAGAAGAAAAATATCTTTGGTGGCATTGACCCACGTGATTATGAGTCCAGATAACTCACTGTTAATTAATTATCGCCTGAACACACTCAGAGTTCGGAGTCAATCCACTCCACAGCAGAATCAGCTTTGAACTCCGTTCCGACAAGACTCAAGCATCGTCAGGAAGTGGCATGGAATTTCAGTCACTCCAGGTTTCAGTGAATTAGCTGGTTTAATAACTGCGTTCACAGTGACGATAGATCCTCAGGAGAGAGAGAGAGAGAGAGAGAGAGAGAGAGAGAGAGAGAGAGAGAGAGAGAGAGAGAGGAGACAAGCCGTATTTCGAGAGAGAGACAGAGAGAGAGAGACGATAAGGCTAATAAGCATGCCGTATTTAGCGAGAGAGAGAGAGAAGAGAGAGAGAGAGAGAGAGAGAGAGAGAGAGAGAGAGATTAACAAACATGCCGTACAGAGAGAGAGAGAGAGAGAGAGAGAGAGAGAGAGAGAGAGAGAGAGAGAGAGAGAGACTTACAAACATTCTGTAATTCGAATGGACAGTAAATGAATTTTCCAAACATCAAAGATAATAAAATTACCCCTTTATCAACATTTACACAAAATAGCGAAATGTATTTGATAAAATATAGAAAATATTAAAAGAAAAATAAGAAAATGAAAACACGACTCAATTTCTCCTCTCCGAAAATGACCGAGGATCGACAGTAGGCAATAGAGAAGTCTATCTGGAATGCATCTTCTTCTTCTTCTTCTTCTTCTTCTTCTTCTTCTTCTTCTTCTTCTTCTTCTTCTTCTTCTTCTTCCATTCTGCCCGCGTCACGTTATCTGCCCTGTGCATTTATTGGCCGGCGCCAGTGTCAGAATTCTGATGAATCCCATTCCGAGATTTTCCTTTGATGGACGGTGGGCAATTATTCTTAAGACTGAGTTAAAATTTTATTGTTATTTTCTTTACTTGTCTAAGTGAAGTAGCAGTTATCAATCATATCATCGCCAGTTATCAAACATATACATATGTATATATATGTATATGTATATATATTTGTATATATATGTATACTGTATATGTGTATATGTATATATATTTGTATAATATGTCTGTATATATATAAATATATATTTAAATATGTGTGCCCGTGTTCGAGAGAAATGAAATATTATTATTAAATGAATTGTGAGAATCATCTACACGTGCTGCGTATTTCATTTCGCTTTGGTGACGGCGAAAAGGGTTTTAATTTCCGAGTGGGGTTGGGGTTGGGGGTTTATAGTTTTTGGGGAGGGGGGGCGAGAGTTTGTTGATGGTGTAATAGTGTAAGTTAAAGTTTGGAAGGTCGGTTGGGGAGTAAGTGAACTGCCGAGTATTGCTGTGACGGTTGTGATTCAAAGTTTTTTATTTATAAAATTTTATATATTATTATATCTATTTATTGATTTATTGTTTTATTTTTCTTTTTTAATAAGTGGGATCTCTTCTTTCTGCATTTCCCTTTACCTTCTCTTATTTCTTTCTAATAAACACCATAATATTCTTTGGAAGCTTGAATTTCAAGTCAGTGGCCCTGTGGTGGGCTTGTTCCATATGATTAGGGTTCATCTTCTGAATAATATAATAATAATAATAATGAAATAAGCATCGCTTATTGTCAACCTCGTCTTCTAAATTCAGCAAAATTTTCTCTCTCTCTCTCTCTCTCTCTCTCTCTCTCTCTCTCTCTCTCTCTCTCTCTCTCTCTCTCTCGTTTCAGAAAGCACCGTTACGAATTATTCTATGATTTCTGATTTCAAATCAAATCATAGCACTTAATCTGAAGATCAGTAAGAAATAAAAAAAAAAAATATAATAAAAATTAAAATAAAAAATTCTGCCGAGTATTGATTATTCTTTTTAAACCTGACATCTCTGATAGAAATATGGACCACAAAGACTATCTAAAATATTCCGTCTTTTTGTTTTTTGTAATTTTTTTTTTCCGGGAGAGTGATTGTGTCTGTTGGGAAATACTTCCCAAAATTTCGTAATCAGATCACATTCTCTCGTCCTGGCAATTGGATGCCTTATTAAGGTCGCTGAGGGGACCAATTTCATCACACGAAATGGGATTCCGCGGGAATGATTCCCGGGGAATGATTCCGGGGCCGTATTGATGCCGTAAGTAAATCGAATTACGGCCTTTCCATAATGACATCTCTTAATCTCAGTCTCCCCGCCTTCCTTATTTTCCGGATCCCGTAGGGGGGGGAGGGTTTGTGCCGTCAGTGCACCTCATGCGGTGCACTGTAGGCATTACTTGGGGTTCTTTGCAGCGTTCCTTCCTTCGGGCCCTAGCTGCTGCAACCCCTTTCGTTCATTTTACTGTACCTCCTTTCATATTCTCTTTCTTTCGTGTTAATTTCCTCAACCCTTTCCTGACAATTGGTTCATAGTGCGGCTGCGAGGTTTTCCTGCTGTCACACCTCACACCTTTCAAACCTTTTACTGTCAATTTCCGTTTCAGCGCTGAATGACCTCATAGGTACCAGCACTTGGCGTTTGGCCTAAATTCTACATCCTATTCTATTCTTACTTTCCGGAAGAGATTAAATACGAATTAATCGTGTAGCCTTAACTGTTAGGGATATTATTGAGCACTCTTGAGGACAGAATAAAATATAGAATTTAGGCCAAAGGCCAACCGCTGGGACCTATGAGCTCATTCAGCGCTGAAACGGAAATTGACAGTAAAAGGTTTGAAAGGTGTAACAGGGGGAAAACCTCAAAGGAGTTGCACTATAAATCAATTGTCAGGAGAGGGTTGAGGAAAGTAAGATGGAAGAAAGAAAATACGAAAGGAGGTACAGTAAAAGGAACGAAAGGGGTTGTAGCAGCTAGGGGGGACACTCTTAACTGTTAAGAACACAATCTACTCATCCCTGCGCATCTGGCAGCCCCATTGGAAAGCAGTGCTTAGCGGAATTGGCTGAACTCGTTACGGCCAATATCGCGGGACTTACGAAGCCATTCCGTGCCCATTGTCTGACTCGGCCGGGGCATTCGTTGGCATTAATGTTTGGTGCATCAGCTGCAAGCACACTTACAGAATGCAAGAACAGCGCCCCGAGCTAACTAACACCCCCGGTGGGCTGATGACTTAATTACCACTTAATTACCATACAAAGGACCTCGGGGTAGTTAGCATGCAACACCTGCACCTCGTTAACAAGGCTGTAGTGGGTCCTGGACATGTTTAGGTTGGGGGTTGTGGGGGGTTTGCATGGGGGGCGGTTATGGTAGGGGGTGGTGGGTGGAAATTAGGTGTTTCAGCTTTCTCCCCCCCCCCCTCTTCTCTCGTCGTCAGTAACCGCATTTAGAGCCTTTATATAAACTCTAGTTTGGCTTTATTTGGACACCCTCTACCCCCAACCCCCTAGAACACACACACACACACACGCGCGCGCGCGCGCGCTGCATGCCAATGGGCTGAATCTCCCAGCATGAAAACACGGCCAATTTTTAATAAATGTGAAATTACATTTTGAAAAGGTATGACTTTTTTTTATGAAATATTCTCCATAAAAATTAAATTTAATTCAATTTGACCGAAATGTTTTTTGAGGGAAAGAATTTGATTAACCACTTCAACTTATATTTGACAGTTTTGTAGAGTTTATCTTTTTTGAATATATCAAAAATACAGAAATATAATAGATCCTTAAATAATTTGTAAGAAACAAAAGATTATACACTTCGGTGAATGTTTGTGTGTGAGTGTGTGTGTGTGTGAGAGAGAGAGAGAGAGAGAGAGAGAGAGAAAGAGAGAGAGAGAGAGAGAGGCAGGATATCGCCTCTATATCTTGACGTACATACTTCGAGACCTATAATATGAACTCCATTAATGTGATTGAACGGTGAACCAGAGAGAAAATCCAATTTTCTTGGCTGACGTGAAAACAGAATTGGAATTCCAGATTCGTTTGCAGACTTGTGTCCTGAGAGGAATCATTATTACTTTTCTCAGTTCCTGAGCCCTCTGGGTAGTTACTGTTTGGTTAAACAAAGGGAAAATGTTTGTTGGGTTATTTTTTCTTGGGAATAGAAGTGTCTGTCCGTCCGTGCTTTATCCTGTCCGCCCTCAGTTCTTAAAAATTACTGAGGCTAGAGGGCTGCAAATTGGTATGTTGATCGTTCACCCCCAGTCATCAAACGTACCAAATTGCAGCCCTCTAGCGTCAGTAGTTTTTATTTTATTGAAGGTTAAAGTTAGCTATAATCGTACTTCTGGCATTGCTGTAGGTACCTACAACATAGGCCACCACCGGACCGCGGCTGAGTTTCATGGGCCGTGGCTGAAAGCCTCATAGAGCACTGTATGCTGTACATAAAACTCGACTGCGCCGAAGAAACTTTGTACTTCTTTGTTTTCATTAACCGAGAGAGAGAGCCACTGAGTTATGGAGACTAACCATACAATCTATATCAGGAAGAAAGAAAAGTTATTATAAAAAAAACAGAGAAATTAAATAACAAAATTAATGGCGAAGAAACAACACTTGTCAGTCGAAAGATACTTTTATAAAAGTCATCCCTCTTCTCGATTCTGCTTCGTTAACGTTTTCTTCGAGATCTGAAGTGTTGCGTTTTCTCTTAGAAAGGATATTGGCAATGTTTTAAGTTTTATTGTTTTATTCTATAAAGGAGGATATATAATTTATAGTTTTCATTTACTCTATAAAGATAAAGTTTTGTTGTTTTTTTTCTATAAAGAAGGGGGATATAAAATTTGTATTTTGATGTGTATTAGATTCAACATCTTTTAGTCATTTCTGGAATGAAATTTGATTTTTTTATATAAAATATCTATTCGTACAGAAGTCTACTCAGTTACACACACATTATGTATATATATATATATTATATATATATATATATATATATATATATATATATATATATATAGAGAGAGAGAGAGAGAGAGAGAGAGAGAGAGAGAGAGAGGTAATCGACTGGTAACTCTGACTATTACAATTAGGCTATATATATATATATATATATATATATATATATATATATATATATATATATATATATATATATATATATATATATATAGTATGTATATGTGTGTATGAATATTTGTATGCTTGTCGCATAAACAGCAATTAGTTTTATTTTAAGTATATATTTATACCTATAGAGTGGGTAACCTAACGCCCAATTATAGGCCCGAACGAATCTAGGAAAAGGAAAAAAAAAATGGAATTGCCAACGAAGAGATGAACGGCAGTCCTACTTCTCCAAAGAATAAATGTAATTAAATGTAATTGCCATCATTATCATTTCGTTGTTATGTTGGTAGCTGGTTGGCTGAAAATAAGGTAGCCTTATGTCAGCGCGGGTTTTTCTAACGCGTGGGAAGGCTTCGAATGGTGTAATCCAAACCGGTGTTATTGGAAGAAAAAAAATCCGGGTTTTTATGTCTGCAAGCAAGCTTTCTGCGTCCGCTTTATAGTCTCTTTCCACTTTCACGAAGAAATATATAGGCAATGTCTGTTCTTCCAACTTTTTACGTGGGGAGAGAGAGAGAGAGAGAGAGAGAGAGAGAGAGAGAGAGAGAGAGAGAGAGAGAGAGAGCAGCAGTAGTGGGTTTTATGTTGAAGGTAAGTAGAGTTTACGATTCCAGTTCCTTTCTGTCTTTCGGAAATAGGGCCTCATTATCCCACTCTCCCCCCCCTCCCCCAGCCCTTTTTCCATCCACTCCCACCCCTTCCGTTGACTCTCTCTCTCTCTCTCTCTCTCTCTCTCTCTCTCTCTCTCTCTCTCTCTCTCTCTCTCTCTCTCTCTCTCTCTAAATAAATAAATAAATAAAAAATAAATAAATAAATTAAAGTCTTCCAGAGATGGGTTGAGCATTATTGCTGTACGTTTTTATTTGATTTTTCAATTTTTTCTCTCTCTCTCTCTCTCTCTCTCTCTCTCTCTCTCTCTCTCTCTCTCTCCTCCCGAGGCAAGAGACAAGGTAGAACCGACCTTGCGCGAAGGGAATTCGTTCATTTGGCGTTGGTGGCTAACTAACGAATTATTATTATTATTATTATTATTATTATTATTATTATTATTATTATTATTATTATTGGAAGATGGAATAATTCATTTCTTTCCTTCCTTCTTCTTCATCTTGGTGTTGATTGTCGCCGGGAGCAAACACATGACTGGAAAGGAATTTCTCGGAAATTATTTTATTTGAATTATTGAACGTGTTTACCCGAACTCGCGGCAGGGAATGAAAGCCCGTTAATTATCTTGATGCCTTTAATATTGTTTTGATTATCGTCCATTTTATCACTGGGTATTCAACCGTAGTGGGGTAGTGCCGTCAGTGCACCTCATGAGGTGCACTGTAGGCATTACTTAAGGTTCTTTGCAGCGTTTCTTCCTCAGGCCCCTATCTGCAACCCCTTTCGTTCCTTTTACTGTACCTCCTTTCATATTCTCTTAATTATATCGTAGGAATGTTTTCGTATATATTATTTATTGCATTTGTTATTTATGTAGCTCAGGGAATTGTCATAATGAGGTTGTGGTACTGATCATTTATTTTTTATTTGAATCAATTTTTTTTTGCCGTTGCTTTTAAGTAAGCGTGAAATATTGAAATATTTTAGGGAATAATTTATTTCGTTTACTTACGATATTTATTGTCGGCAGAGGAAAATGATTTAGGGGTTATTGAGCAGAGAAGATTATTTGTGCAGTCCATTTCTTATGAGGTGAATGATAAATGAGGTAAATTCATATCGATTTTACGTGGCGCGAGTATGAAGGAGAAGAATTCTCTCTCTCTCTCTCTCTCTCTCTCACTCTCTCCTCTCTCTCTCTCTCTCTCTCTCTCTCTCTCTCTCTCTCAACTTATCCACGGTGTTTCCAAAAGAACAGGTTGAGTGTGAATTTCTGTGGTGGCTAAACCGAATTCGCTCTGTTTGGGGATTCCACCAGCCCTTTCCGTGTTCCCTTCCCGTGTTCCCTCACTCCGTGTTCCCCTCTCCGTGTTCCCCCACTCCGTGTTTCCCTCTCCGTGTTTCCCTCTCCGTGTTCCCTTCCCGTGTTCCATTCTCGTGTTTCCTTCCCGTGTTCCATTCTCGTGTTTCCTTCCCGTGTTCCCTTCTCGTGTTCCCCTCCCGTGTTTCCCTCCTGTGATTCCTTTCCTTTGTTCCCCTCTCGTGTTTCACTCCCTTGTTCCCTTCCTGTGTTCCCCTCCCGTGTTTCCTTCTCCGCTCCTCCCCGTTTCTCTCTCTCGTTCCCCTACCATGTTCCCCCTCCGGTGTTCCCCTCTCTTCTGTTTCCCCCCCCTCTCACCGTGTTCCCCTCCCGTGTTCCATTCTCGTATTCCCCTACCGTGTTCACCCTCTGGTGTTCCCCTCTGGTGTTCCCCTCCCGTGTTCCCTTCCCGTGTTCCCCTACCGTGTTCCCCTCCCGTGTTCCCCTCTCGTTTTCACCCTCTCGTGTTCCCCTCAGGTGTTCCCCTACCGTTTTCACCCTCTGGTGTTCCCCTCTCGTGTTCACCCTCCGGTGTTCCCCTCACGTGTTCCCCTCCCGTGTTGCGCGTCCTTCTTTCCCTTCTTCCATGGCTTTTGCACACCCATCCAGTTAACGTGGAGGCGTGCGAGTGGAAGAAGGACACAGGAAAGTGTGGGATTCCTCCCTGAAATCGGATTGGATGCCGAGGGATTGGGTGGGATTAGAGCCAGAGATTGTGGCATTAGGCTCTCTAGCCTTCTAGATTTGTAGTGGCTTTGGAAAAGGCTACGCACACAGAGAGAGAGAGGGGGGAGGTTAGGACTTGGTAGAGAGAGAGAGAGAGAGAGAGAGAGAGAGAGAGAGAGAGGGTAGGACTTGGTAGAGAGAGAGAGAGAGGAGGAAAAGATTGTGTACTACTTTGTAGGGAGAGAGGAGAGAGAGAGAGAGAGAGAGGAGGAAAAGAGTGTGTAGGACTTGGTAGAGAGAGAGAGAGAGAGAGAGAGAGAGAGAGAGAGAGGAGGAAAAGAGGGGGTAGGACTTTGTAAAAGAGAGAGAGGGAGAGAGAGAGAGAGGAGAAAAAGAGTGGGTAGACCTTGGTAAAAGAGAGAGAGAGAGAGAGAGAGAGAGAGAGAGAGAGGAGAGGGGAGGAGGAAAGAGAGGGTGGACTTGGTAAAGAGAGAGAGAGAGAGAGAGAGATCTTTCTGGATCTGGAGCCGATTTTTACTTTCATTGTTTTTCCATTTTTGTCGTTTCAGAATTCTGTCCTTATACACAAGGGGTTGGGCGTGTTGAAGGTTGTTTTGGGGGGGGGTGTGCAGTTAAAGATTCTTTGCCTCCCAATAGAATATTAGACACTTTGTTTATTTGCAGTTAGTTCTAAGGATACTAAAGGCGGTGAGCTGTCGCCCAGGTAAAATGGCGTTTCCTTTTTTGCCCCAACCTTTGTTTGCCTGATATTTTCTGGTGACCCAGAGTTTGTTTGCCTGATTAAAACTCTATTTTCTCTCTCTCTGAGGCTCCAGAGTTCTCCCAGACTCTTCTCTCTCGGTAACTAAAAAGTCTTCCAGAGATGGGTTGAGAATTATTGTTAAGCACGTTTTTTTAATATTTAAAAACTCTCTCTCTCTCTCTCTCTCTCTCTCTCTCTCTCTCTCTCTCTCTCTCAAATAAAAAAAGTCTTCCAGAGATGGGTTGAGCATTATTGTTAAGCGTTTTATTTAATTTTTAAAACTCTCTCTCTCTCTCTCTCTCTCTCTCTCTCTCTCTCTCTCTCTCTAAAAAAAAAAGTCTTCCAGAGATGGGTTGAGCATTATTGTTAAGCGTTTTTATTTAATATTTAAAAACTCTCTCTCTCTCTCTCTCTCTCTCTCTCTCTCTCTCTCTCTCTCTAAATAAAAAGTTTTCCAGAGATGGGTTGAGCATTATTGTTAAGCTCTTTATTTAATTTTAAAACTCTCTCTCTCTCTCTCTCTCTCTCTCTCTCTCTCTCTCTCTCTCTCTCTCTCTCTCTCTCTCTCTCTCCTCCAAATAAAAAAGTCTTCCAGAGATGGGTTGAGCATTATTGTTAAGCGTCTTTATTTAATTTTTAAAATTCTCTCTCTCTCTCTCTCTCTCTCTCTCTCTCTCTCTCTCTCTCTCTCTCTCTCTCTCTCTCTCTCTCTCTCTCTCTCTCTCTCTCGGTCTGTGTTGCAAGGTATAATGTACAGACAAAGCCGGCACAATAGTTTTCTTTTCAGAAAATTAAAACTGACTAGAGATGTGAGGTGTGTGTGTGTGTGTGTGTAATTCCAAGTAAAAAAAAGTTTTTAATGTTGTGGCTGAGAAAATTTCAAGAGTTTTTTTTTAGACAAATGATGCTCACTTGAAATAGGAATAAAAACGAATAAGTGTTGTGTGATGTGTGTGTGTGTGTACTCAATTTTTTTCCTGTTCAAAAACTTTTACAGCTTCTACAGGAGTCATCACAGCGAAAGAGGGAACGCACACATTTTGAGTAGCAATTTCCTGCCGAAGTTTAATTGGATTTTTTTTCCTTCCCGGGAGGAAAAAGAGAGAAAAAACAACAGATCTCCTCCACTTGGCGCTACTCGAAAACTTCCGAGGGACGGTTGAGTTGACAATCTTGAATTTTAATGGACAGATTTTGGCTTCAGCGTGACGGAACGCTTTCCCCTTTGTCATTTGGACATAAAGTTTTAATGGACAAGTTTTTTTTTTTTTTTGGGGGGGGGGGGAGGTTGTTTCAAGTGGTGAGCCTGTCTTCCTTTGTCGGTTCAACCCGAAGTTTTAATGAATTGTTTTTCAATCGAACGCGGTAGGCCCACGTCCCATTAGCTGTGTCCGTTTTGTGAGATTGTTTTGGGGACACGTTTTTATTTCAGGGTGATGTACTGAATCCATTTAAGTGACGCGCGATGATGGTCCTTTATTTCCCACGCCATTTCATCCTAAACTTCGTTGGATCCATTTGGGCGTCAGGATGGTGATGTGTCAATGTCTCGTGTGATATTTCATCCTATATATATTTTTTTATTTATTTATCAATTTAACTCCTTTTATTGAACCAATTTGGTTTCGTATGACGAAGGGTCTTTAAATAGTGTGTGATGCCTTTGTTTGCCATGTAACTTCATTCCAAAGTACTGAACCAGTATCCCGTGGCCCCCTCATGGGTTAGTGCCGTCAGTGCGCCTCGTGCGGTACACTGTAGGCATTACTTGAGGTTCTTTGCAGCGTCCCTTCCTTAGGCCCCTAGCTGCTGCAACCCCTTTCGTTCCTTTTACTGTACCTCCGTTCATATTCTCTTTCTTCCATCTTATTTTCCACCCTCTCCTAACAGTCGATTCATAGTGCAACTGCTTTGAGGTTTTCCTCCTGTTACACCTCTCAAACCTTTTCACTGTCAATTTCCGTTTCAGCGCTGAATGACCTCACCGGTCCCAGCGATTGGCCTTTGGTCTAAACTCTTGTGTTCTATTCTGTTATCCTGTGCGTAACTGTAACCCAGAATATGAGAACGAAATGTGATGAATAAGTTTACTCATCATCTTTTGGTCTCATCATTAGGGTACTTGTTCCATCTGCCAGTTGTCTTATGAATGACCTTTATTAGCCCCAAAAAAAAAAAGCTCCCTCCCACGTCGAAAATATGCTGACATTTCTCTTCATATTCCATAATTGCATCCACGTGTGTCTTTGAAGCGACGACAAACATCCGTATGGGTGCAAACGTTGAAACCCTCACGGAAAATCAAGCAAAAATCAAAGACAAAATCAGTGTAGAGGTTGGGAATCTTTCTGTCAGTGTGCTGAACAATTTAGACCTGAGGGAAAGCACATATTGATTGGCTGATTGTAAGATTGAATGAAGACCTCACAAAAAGTTAAGCAAAAATCAAAGACCAAATCAGTGTAGAGGATGGGAATCTTTCTGTCAGTGTACTGAACAGTTTAGACCTGAGGGAAAGCAGAAATTGATTGGTTGATTATAAGGTTAAATGAAGGCCCTGTGGTTATTACTTTCCTTGTGGTTTTTACTTTCCTTTCCTATTTTGTCTAGATTTAACATCAATTCTTTCTGTATTTCCCTTTACCTCCTGTTACTTCTTGCCAGTGAACACAATAGTTTTGGGAAGCTTGAATTTCAAGTTAATGGCCCCTTTGGTGGGGTTGTTCCATATGAATAGGGTTCATCTCCTGAAGAATAATAATAATAATAATAATAATAATAATAATAATAATAATAATAATAATAATAATACAATAATAATAATTGTAATAATAATTAATGTTTGTTGTTACGTGTTTCAATCATGCACATTCACCATCTTGAATGTTAATTCAGATACAAGCATACACATGTGTAGGGTATTTATAGCTATTTACAGCAACAGGGAATGAGGGACTTGGTACTTAATCGACTTGGGTGGGTTGCAGTTGTGGTGTTGGATAGGGACTAGTAATGCAAGTGGAAGAGGATTAGATATATGTATATATATATAAAATTTATATATATACACATATATATATATATATATATATATGAATACAAATACAAACACACACATATATATATATGTGTGTGTGTGTGTGTAGCCCAAGAGTGAGTTGACAGTGACCCCTTTATCTGAAAGTCTAACCAGTCCAAACTTTGTAGATCTAAAAGAGAGAGAGAGAGAGAGAGAGAGAGAGAGAGAGAGAGAGAGAGAGAGAGAGAGAGAAAGCCAGCCCAGGACAAATTAAACCATTTTACAAACACCTGGAAACCGACTGGGAAAGACAAAAAAAAAAAAAAAAAAAAAAAAAAAAAAAAGAGGAAAAATAAAAACCAGTTCAAACTTCTCCCCAGTCCAGTTTTTCTCTCTTTCCTTTTCCCGTTTCCTTGTTGTCACTTATTTATTGCTTTTCGGTCTCCCAGCGCTGCCGCCAAAGGGGGTCGGGGAAAAATTGTCGCCCACCAAACTGACTTGGTGGACAAAGGGAGCTCTGGGGAGAGAGA
>NC_089776.1:8127917-8132917 GCF_040412425.1 Macrobrachium rosenbergii
GAAAATGAATTAAACTGATATTACTCTTATTATTATTATTCAGAGGATGAACCCTATTCATATGGAACAAGTCTACCACAGGGGCCATTGACTTGAAATTCAAGCTTCCAAAGATATTATTATTATTATTATTATTATTTATTATTATTATTATTATTATTATTATTCACTAGATGAAACCTATTCATATGGAACAAGCCCACCACAGGGGCCACTGACATGAGATTCAAGCTTCCAAAGAATATTACGGTGTTCATCAGGAAGAAGTAAGAGGAGATAAAGGAAAATACAGAAAGAAGAGATCCCACTCTCTTATTAAAAAAGGAAGGAATAAAGGAGGCAAAAAAGAGAAGGCAAATAAGCAAATGAGAACGAGATAAGGCGTGATTGAAGGCCACCACCGATCTTCTTCATTCCCGTGTGTTAAGGTGACTTTGACAGCGGAAATCTAATTAGCAGCGCGAGATGCATTCTCAGTGCGCGTCTGCCTGGCTGTCTATTTATCTCTCTGTTGCTTGCAGCATGCAATCCTTTATTCTTTTATAAATAATGTTCATCATGGGCATATTAATGTAATATTTTAATGTGATATGTGTACGTATTGCTTGGTGAACCTCTGTTGTGCAATTGACAGTTCAGAGTTCGCTCTCTCCCTTGTTTAAGATGACTTATGAAACAGGTCTCCGTCTTTAATAGTTTTTATTATTATTATTATTATTATTATTATTATTATTATTATTATTATTATTATTATTATTATTATTATTATTATTATTGAGGAGACCTTCTCTGAGGGCAGTAGCGTTGAAAATTATGGCTGCTTTCATGGGATTTAATTTATATATCGTCTTCTCTAATTGTCGTACAATTATCATTTCATTTATTATTATTATTATTATTATTATTATTATTATTATTATTATTATTATTATTATTATTATTATTAAGGAAAAAGACACAATAATGTATATGAGCAATTGTATTTTCCAAAATGCAAAAAAGGGTTAAAAAAAAGTAAAATACAATATCTCATACACAGTATTGTGGCTTTTATTATTTATTATTTCCGGTCACGTTATAGTGATGCACCATAGATTATTATTATTATTATTATTATTATTATTGTTATTACTGGACAGTAAAAGAACATTGAGAGGAAGGACATATTGCCCTTATTTATGCATAGCCAGCCAAAATCCTCTCTTATATTTCTCAGAATCAACTAATTAGCCACAATACCGCTAAGCAAGTACGATAATTCCCTTGAATTAGGCAGGCTTTGGTCGGATTATACGAGTTTACAGAGTGGGCATTAAGGCTGGCGGGTATTTAAGTGTGTGTTTGTATGTGTTTGCATATGAGAGAGAGAGAGAGAGAGAGAGAGAGAGAGAGAGAGAGAGAGAGAGAGAGAAAGAGAGAGGATTTGTTACATGGGATGACGCAGAAGAAATGACCAGTTTCTGTGGGAATTTACTTTAGATTTCCATAGCTTGCGATGTTCAGTTTTGACAAACATCAAAATGACGTTGCTTGTGAAAGCATTGATATTAAATTCCTCACGCATTTGAACGAATGACACTGTAAAACACTCAGGAATACAACCATTATTCAAATTTCGAATTTAAATTTTGTTTTGCAACGCCAGAAATGATGATTTCCCATCCACGTTCAGAATATTCATATTTATTAATGGTCTCTATTAAACAGTGACATGGAATATTGCACTCACATTGCAGTATGTTGCCTAACAATGCATATATATACATTTCCGTCGCAGGTAATTTTTTTTTCTCTTTATTTAGTTTTCTTTTTCTCTCTGATACACGATTGCGTAATTGGAATGGTCGTGTAATGGATAAATCTTTTACTTGAATGTCTCGTCTGCCCAGGTTCTCATACATGAAGTCGAAAAGAATTATTCATGTATTTTTCCTTATTTATAGAAAGTATCGTTTCGTTCCCATTGAGAATATGCAATCTGAATTCCCTTGTAGTGTAACATTTTCATTTTTCGTTCCTCCATTTAAGATAGACTCCATTTTCAGCCTGAAAACTAATAAGAAAGGTATATAAATGCTTCAGTTATATGTAGATTCATATGATAATAGTTTTTCTAGCTGATGTTCTTTGGCCATTGCTTTATATATATATATATGCTTTATATATATATATATATATGTATATATATATATATATATATATATATATATATATATATATATATATATATATATATATATATATATATATATATATATAAACATTTATATATAATGAATTTTATATGAATGAATTTTAACACATCACCGTGATGCATATACAGGCATTAAGCTAAAAACGTCCTTTAATATCCAATTCGCTCTACCTTGGAAATAATATATTTTCATATATGTTACCCAAAGGGGAATTTTTTAGTTGATGATAAGTCCGTCGTCACGTGAGCTCGAACCACGGAAGACAAGAACTCAGGACTACAGTGACGCGCATTAAACCACACGGCCATCAAGTGGGTTATAAGTTGATACCGATGCCCACCTACAAATCACTGTCGGACTCAGGTATTTGTAATTAGAATCGATATCAACCCACCTCTACCATGTTAACCATATGTATGCACATATGTAGATATGTATATATGTATGGATGGATGGATGGATAATCTTTACACGCATTTGATATCTCCATGTATATTTTCTCCCATCCCTTAATTTCACATGTATACTTTTACTTTCTTTGTCTATATAAGGGAGGAAATTCTACCTCTCTAATGTTCATTTTTGTCTATATAAGGGAGGAAATTCTACCTCTCTAATGTTCATTTTTGTCTATATAAGGGAGGAAATTCTACCTCTCTAATGTTCATGATTTCTCTCTGTGATCTTAAAATCTTTTCAGTTTGTTGTTGCAAGACAGGGAGGTCTGCCCCCTCTTATGCTCACGATTTTTCTTGGTTGAACTCTTAATCGTCATTATAAGTTCCTTCTTGCTCCCAGAAAGCCTCGTAACACCCGCGAGGCCTCTTCTTCTTCTTGCATTATCGTCTCATTAGGCCTTTTTTTTTAGAATTAGTAAATAGGAAAAGCCGATTCTTATATATAAAATAGCTTTCTATAAATAGTCAAAATAATTCGGGGCGAATTGTCTTTGAGCGAGTTTGGGATAAATTGTATTGTGACAGAATTCAATTAAAATGCAAAAATATGCGAGAGGAAAAAGCATGAAAATTAAACTTCGCTGAAATTATTTAGAATGCAGAAGTTTTGAAGTCAGGAAATATATAAATAAGCTATGCCAGACATTTTTTTGTGAAAACAATGAAATGTTAAAACGTTCATTATTTCCACAACAACAGTAACATCACTTTTAGTTTTCTGTAAAAGGAAACTATTGAATTAGCTATTTGTCTGGCTATTATTTTGCTTCTGATGCTCGATCTGTTTCTGAATTCACAAGACCATCTTTCTGTTTAACAACAAAAGTACAGAGAACAGAATTGTGGGTTACATGTAATTGTGTATAGTATGTAAAACCGCAAATTTCTTTATTCTGCAATAGATATTTATTAAAAATAGATAATGTAAAAGAGAATTATACATTTTTTAAACCATTAAACTAAGTCATTTGGAGTTACCTTTCCAATGATAGTTACTGCTATTTACTCTTTATATATTTGTGATATGGGCATACTAGTATTTTAATTGTGTAACATTGATTATTTATTTTTAACCATCTCTTGGGGATTTTGAAATGGTTGTTACTTCATATGATGTTTTACGTATCTTTTGAGTTGAATATAATTGTAAAAAGTTTCTTTTCTTTGCATTTCAGGTGAGTACTGCAGTTTATGTTTGCTTAATTAGCGGTGATGGAAACAGGTAAGTTTGGCTTAGTTTGTCATTTAAACTAAATTTATGTTAAAAATGTTTCACACCCCAGTTTATAACTTTTATTGCTGAAAACTGGATGTGAATTTTAAAAACAGATTTCTTTCATGTTAGAACTGTTTTCAAGGAGTTATTCAAATTCAAGCCCATGTAAGTAAAAACTGATTAAGTCTGAAACGACGCAACAGTTCTGTGACAGATGTTTTTATTGACGGCGCTGTTGTACTGAGACTAGCCCTCTCGTGTTATATAGGCCTAGTGCTCCCCAGGTAATATTCATGGAATTTTTATGGTTTTATTCCATGCTAGCGATGTCCCCTGACTGAAAATAAAGTCATAAAAACATTCTTCCTTTACACGAGGTATGTGTCGTGCAAGATACAAGTTGATTATATTCTTGGTTATTCATATATCTTGGATGATTTGCAGTGATGCCCTAAAATGGAAAACTGCAGTATCTGCAAAATTTTCGAAATTGAGATATGCCACCTATTGGGCTCGTGAAACACTAATACACAGGTTACTGCAGTTTCAGAATGATTCTTCAGTGCTTTCCACGAGTATTTAGTGGGTCCCATTTGCAGTATCTGCAAAATCAGTAGTTAGGCAAAGGAGTATCTACCATTTTTCTCAGTTTTGTAGTTTTGCAGATATTGCAGTCTTCCATTTTAGAGCGGAGTAGCTATTGATAGAGTCGTTCCGACGCCAGTTTGCAGTAAGTAAATTCATTAGATATTATTATTCTCTGTTTTCTGTATTCCAGTGGCAAAAGAATTCTTCGTGAAAGGTTATCGTAACCATACTAAATCTTAATAAATTCCCTTTTAAAATAAACACAGTCTATAATCAGTTCACTACTAGACTGAATCTGTAACGATGAAAACAAAAATAAATTTAAACGGCAATATGATAATTCAAAATGCGATAAACTTACGTAACGTGATCTCGAGAGAATCAGTTGAATATGAAGACTTTATGCGGTGCACTGTAGGCATTATTTAAGGTTCTTTGCAGCGTGCCTTCCTCAAGCCCCTAGCTGCAACCCCTATCGTTCCTTTTACTGTACCTCCTTTCATATTCTCTTTCTTCCATATTACTTTCCACCTTCTCCCAACT
>NC_089776.1:8135417-8147917 GCF_040412425.1 Macrobrachium rosenbergii
ACGTCATCACGATTACCTGACCAGACTGGTGGTTCTATACGATCCTGATTGACAGCATTTATATATCTGGTAGTTGTGAAATGATTTTTCACGAGCTTGGTGGAGCGCGCTACGCTGCGCTGGAACCCGGTGCTTCCTGTCATTTCTCCCCTACCCTCCCGATCCTCTACCTACCCCGCCCTCACCCGGGGCGGACAAACAGGTTTGCAGGAGGCGGGTGGATGTGTCGTGTCTCCCCTACCCACAGGAATGTCTTTACAGCGTCCCTTCGGCCCCTAGCTGCAACCTCTTTCATTCCTTTTACTGTACCTCCGTTCATATTCTCTTCATTTCATCTGACTTTCCAAGGAATGTCTTTGCCTCCCTGGCCTAAAAATCTATAGTCTCTCTCTCTCTCTTTACTCTCTCTCTTCTCTTCTCTTTCTTCCATCTGATTTCCAACTGTTTCATGGTGCCCAGACAGACAGCTTGAGGTTCCTGCAAACTCCTTTCTCAAAGACTAAAAAAAAAAAAAATCCCAATTTATGCGGTGCTTTCGGATAGGGATTAAGCCCAGGGATTTTCCCTCGGGAGAATTTTTCTCCTCGGGGAGAATTCGGGAATTTTGTCGGACCCTGTGAGTGAGTTTCTGCCTCAAAATTCGATAGAGAAAATAATGGAGAGTTTCTCGCTATCAGCTCTTTTCGGGAGGGGGTTTGTTCAGGCGGCCTGAAAAAAAGAATAAACCCAGTGTTTATTCATGTGGATTTTCATATTTTTTTTTATATGTATTCTGTTGGTAATTTTTTTAACTATTTATTAATTTGTTGCTTTATTTTTTTATTACTGATGAATGCTAGATTTTTGGAAGCTTGTTTCAAGTCAGTGGCCCTTTGGTGGGTTTGTTCCGTAAGAATAGGTTCATCTAGAATAATAATAATAATAATAATAATAATAATAATAATAATAATAATAATAATAATAATAATAATATCCTGAAAATGCCATCGGGTCCTTGTTTTAGAAAGATCGGCCTGAACGAGGATTCTACTATATGTAACCCATGTATTATGTATGTATGTATGTATACACGTACATAGTACATGTATAATAATATCTATAACGTTGATGGTACGCCCCTTCAGCTATCATCCATCACTGATCGACGCGTCCATCAGTCAACCGAATGAGAATGCCAGGAAGAGAACTCGACAAGGGCGCATGCGCCGGTCATTCCCTTTGAAGTGTTGCCAGAGGTGAGGCCGCGAGGGTAGCCCGCTTCCTCGGATGACCCCGCTCTCTCTCTCTCTCTCTCTCTCTCTCTTCCCCGTCTCTTTCTCTCTCTCTCGAAAGGGATGCTGGTGGCTGCCTTAGCAGATCGCTACGGAGTTATTCGTTGTTAATGTGTGCATTGATAAGATTATTACCCGTTACTGTGGCCTTTTTTATTATGTTGTTTATTGTGATTGTTGGAAAAGTGGAAATCGTGTTAATAATTACTGAAAAATCATATGACTTCCCCTTTTTTTTTATATTATTGTGATTGTTGGAAGAGTGGAAATCTGTGCAGTTTTACACAAAAAAGCATTGGACTTTCCCCGTTTTTTATATTGTTTATTGTGATTGTTGGAAGAGTGGAAATGTGTTAATAATTAATCAGAAAAATATTTAACTACCTCCATTTTTATATTATTTATTGTGATTGTTGGAAGAGTGACAATCTGTGCTAGTAATTACACGAAAAAGCATTTGACTTCCTAATTTTTTTATGTTATTTATTGTGATTGTTGGAAGAGTGGAAATCTGTGTTGTTAATTACACCAAAAAGCAATGGGCCTTCGCCGTATTTTTATTTATCTTATTTATTGTGATTGTTTGAAGAGTGGGAATTATATCGTGATTGTTGGAAGACTGGAAATCTATGTTGTCAGTTACTCAAAAAAAAGCATTTGACTGCCCCCTTTTTTATATTTAATGTGATTGTTGGAAGAGTGGAAATGTGTTTTATCAATTACTTAAGAAAGCATTTGAATTCCGGTGGTGTTGTGGAACATAATTCGTGAATATATATTTATTGTGTTCTTGCTTTTTTTTTTTTTGATAATTCGTTATTTTTTTATAATTCGTGTTTTTTTTCATTCTGTAAAAGAAAACTATCGTGCCGGCTTTGTCTGTCCGTCCGCACTTTATTCTGTCCGCACTTTTTCTGCCCGCCTTCAGATCTTAAAAACTACTGAGGCTGGAGGGCTGCAAATTGGTATGTTGGTCATCCACCCTCCATTCATCAAACATACCAAATTGCAGCCCTCTAGCCTCAGTAGTTTTTATTTTATTTAAAGTTAACCACAATCCATGCTTCTGGCAACGATATAGGAAAGGCCACCACCGCCCCATGGTTAAAGTTTCATGGGCCGCGGCTCATTTACCGAGACCACCGAAAGATAGCTCTATTTCCGGTGGCCTTGATTATAGATGTTCCATATGAGTTGGTTTCATCTGCTGAATAATAATAAAAAAAAAAAGGTAAAAGAAACGTGAGGTTTGAAAAGAGATTGTTATAACTATCAAGTGCATTGCAGTGAGGATTTTGTCTCGAATTACGGCGTTATTGTATCTTTATAGTTTCTTTCGTATATTTTCCTTCGTATCTTGTCGGGTTGGTTCTTCAAATGGAGACTTGGTTTCTGATTCTTTTCTTAGTAATGATTTTGTTTAAAATATCTCATGGTAACACTCTAAATACGTTTCAGTAGGTTTTATGTCTCAGATTTCCATATTTTTCTAACACAAATATATATGTATATATATATATATATATATATATATATATTATATATATGTATCTGTGTATATATGTAAAGATATATGTCTATCTATATAGATATATTGTGTATATATATATGTGTCTGTGTGTGTATGTAAACATACACATTCGTTTATCCCGTTTCCATATATCGCTTTAATTTTCCATTTGTGTGTGTGTGTGTGTATGTGTGTGTGTATACATCAGAGTGTGAGAGGGAAAAAAATAAGCAAGAAAAAAAACTACTACAAAAAATCATGCATGAACGAATTAGCCATTCGCTCATGACACAGCCGTTCCCCAAAAACCCCGACGTACTGCCGAAGGAGTAAAGAAGCATTGTCGTCGACCTTCCCTATACTTCCAGCACGCCGTTGTGGTAAGCTGGGGTCATCGTCTGTGGGAGTGAATACTTCAAGTTTCTCCAGAAGTTGGGGATATCCTTAGCTGGAGGGCCTGAACTTCTCGTCAAGGGGGAGAAGTTTTTGGCGGTGTTAGACACGTATTACACAAGCGCTGCGCGCTTGCGCGCGCCTTCAAGGGATGGTTGTGAAGTTGGCAAAGTGTGTGTGTGTGTTTATGTGTGTGTATATATATATATATATATATATATATATATATATATATATATATATATATATATATAGAGAGAGAGAGAGAGAGAGAGAGAGAGAGAGAGAGAGAGAGAGAGAGAGAGAGAGCCTCTACCAGTAGTACGCTCTTTTAAAGGAACTTCCTTTGCGATATATCTTATTTTTTTCTTTTTTTCCATGGCTGAAGAAAAAATATTGAAGCCTAATAATAAAATGATTGGGTTTAGACGCACAAATGAGAATGATATTCCAAGTCATATTTTCTTATAATCCAAATTATTTTTTATGCAATGTATTCCCGGCTTCGAGTAAACATACGTGGCAGTGCCAGACTGCAATAATCCAATCAGTCAGTCAGTATTGCAGTAATCTATGCCTTAAGAAAATAACAATTGAAAGTGCAATGATAACGGTAAAATTGAAAATAGAGAGAAAGAAGGAGAGGAGAATTTAAGGTGATAGAGCAAGAGTTGGTAAAACGTAGAGAGGAAAGATAAACAAACGAACAAAAAATAAAATTGCGATAATTTATGGCTTAAGAAAATAACAATTCGAGAATCAATGATAGCGGTAAAATTGAAAGCAAAGAGAAAGAAATAAAAGGAGAATATAACCTGATCAAAATCAAGAACTGGTAAAAACAAAAAAGGAAAAGTCTGAATGAATAAACACGAGGCCACTCGTCTTAAAAAGACTGAGAGAGAGAAAAAAAAAAAATAGACTTGCCGGAATCTTGTAGGGACCGACCTTGTTAAGTCTTGCTCTACCAGGAATCCAGGAATCCTCCTCACCTCATCCTACTGGAAGACATTTCCTCCTCAATTCCTCCTCTTTAAGATATTTCTCTCTCTCTCTCTCTCTCTCTCTCTCTCTCTCTCTCCGAAATTGAACTCTCTCTCTCTCTCTCTCTCTCTCTCTCTCCGAGATATTTCGAAGAGTATATTGCTATTCATTTCAGCTGTTTTAAATTGAACTGTAATATATTCTCTCTCTCTCTCTCTCTCTCTCTCTCTCTCTCTCTCTCTCTCTCTCTCTCTCACGGTCGCATCGTGTACTTAAAGGGGCAAAAGGCTTCCGAGAAACGTCTCATACCTTTGCCACGCCCAGATTTGTCCGTTTTAATCGGTTTCAGTGCGAAGATTTGATTTCTTTTCTCTCTCTCTCTCTCTCTCTCTCTCTCTCTCTCTCTCTCTCTCTCTCTCTCTCTCCCTACAAACACACAGGTGTATATATATATGTATATATTTGTGTGTGTGTGCGTGTGTTTATTAGTATCCAGGTTTCAGTTAAGCAACCCGTGTTGATAATCCTTAGATAACGTTTTATTTCTTAAATACCTATTTCCTTCTATCCATTTGTCATCTTTGTGTACGTGTATGTGTATGAGAGAGAGAGAGAGAGAGAGAGAGAGAGAGAGAGAGAGAGAGAGAGAGAGAGAGAGAGAGAGAGGTGTATCCCTACGCACTCGAATCATGAAAACGTGATATGGTTACGTTAGTGAGGCTATTTGTATTCACCCTTCGCCAGGGTTTATTTGCTTATTTTGTAAGACTAATTTGGTTCTTCTCTCGAATGCGTGGTGGTCATTTTTCTTCTGTGTTCCCTTAGGTCAATCGGTATCTTTTGGAATGTTTATTTGTTTTGTAATATAAATTATATATATATATATATATATATATATATATATATATATATATATATATATATATATATATATATATATATATATATGTTAAAGACCTGACGTCACTATCGAACTCCTCTTGGTATGGAATGTCCTCTTGATTTTTTTATATATATTATTTTTGGGATTTGAAGATATTCTCTCCATGGTACTGGTCACTGTTTCACTGTTGCCTTCAGCGGTGCTAAAAATTTTTTCCCACATATTCTTCTCATATTTTTATGATATTTTTCTGACGTTGAAGATTTCTTTACCTCTCTCTCTCTCTCTCCTTGCTGTTGCTAACTGCCATTGTCACCTGAAAGATTCCTCTCTCTCTCTCTCTCTCTCTCTCTCTCTCTCTCTCTCTCTCTCTCTCTCTCTCTCTGCCGTTGCTATCCCTCGTTTTAAGCTGTAGGGTGTTGGGCCGGGGGAGCGTTTGAAAGCTTTACCAATCCTGCCTTATAGTTCACAAAAAAAAAATTTCTCTCTCTCTCTCTCTCTCTCTCTCTCTCTCTCTCTCTCTCTGCCGTTGCTATCCTTCGTTTTAAGCTGTTGGGGTGGGGGTTAGGGGTGGGGTGTTAGAAAGCTCTTCCAATCCAGGCTTATAATTCACAAAGAAAAAACATTTTTTTCTTCTTATTTTTTTATTTCACACAAAAAAGTTTATAATTCACAAAGAAAAAAATTTTTTGTCTTCTTTCTATTTTATTTTTTTTTTTATTTCACACAAAAATTTTTTTTTTTTTTTATCTCCCCACGTCTCCTGATTCCCCCTTTCGAGGAGGGAATCCGATTTCGTGTTGCAAAAGGAAGATGATGACGATGATGGCTTAAGCAGACAGCAGCATCAACCGTAGGACCTTAGAAAATCCTTAGGCCCCCTCCCCAACCCCTCTGTAACCCACCCACATACACCTTCCACCCCCACTCCCCACTTCCCACCCACCAGGCTTAAAATCATTAAAGAACTGGAGGGTGTCTCTTGTCGTTTATATGTACGGGTCTATTTTGCTGTGTCATTTTTTTCTTTATTTGTTTTTTTTTGTGTATTTTTTATGGAATTTAATATTTTTCTATGTATTTATTAATTTATTTTTTTTTCCTTTTTTAATAAGGGAAATGTCTTCTTTCTGTATTTTCCTTTACTTCCTCTTACTTCTTCCTAATAGAAATCATAATATTGTTTGGGAGCTTGAATTTCAAGTCAGTGGCCTCTGTGGTGGGCTTGTTCCATAATAATAATATAATAATAATAATAATAATAATAATAATAATAATAATAATAATAATAATAATCTTTGGAAGCTTGAATTTCAAGTCATATGAATAGGGTTTATCTTCTGAATAATAATAATAATAATAATAATAATAATAATAATAATAATAATTTGTTTATTTATTTCATTTATTTACGTATTTGTTCATTTATTCATTAATCTTTGTAATGTCGAATTCATACGCTGCGTTGCAAGAGAGTCATCAACCAATCACTGATTTCATGTGATATTTTATGAAATCATTAATCACATTCAGCAAGTTAATTTCACGTAATTAGAGATATGTCCCTAATTACCTTTATATCATCTTAGATTTCTCTTCACAGAGAAAGTTTCCAAGTTACCGGAGTTATATTTTTCTTTCCAGTTATTTTCCACCAACAGTATAACTCGTGCTTTGTTGTACCACTTTATGTAATGGAAAGAGTTCACGAGGCAGAGATGGCAGTTAAGTTGGCTTCCGACCAGACCTCTTTTCTCTAATTCTTCTTCTGTCTATTATTATTTATCGTCTTCGCCTTCTTCTTTATCGTCTTCTGCTTCTTCTTATTCTTCTTCTTCTTCTTCTTCTTCTTAATCGTATTTTCTTTCTGCTTCTTCTTCATCCTCCTCTTCTTCTTCTTCTTCTTCTTCTTCTTCTTCTTCTTCTTCCTTATCGGCTCCTTCTTCTTCTTCCTCTTCTTCTTCTTCTTCTTCTTCTTCTTCTTCTTCTTCTTCTTCTTCTTCTTCTTAATCGTAGTCTCTTTCTGCGTCTTCTTCATCTTCTTCTTCTTCTTCTTCTTCTTCCTCCTTATCGGCTCCTTCTTCTTCTTCTTCTCCTTCGTCTTCTTCTTCCTCGTAATCGTATTCTCTTTCTGCTTCTTCTTCATCTTCTTCTTCTTCCTTATCGGCTCTTCCTTGTTCTTCTTGTTCTCCTCCTCCTCCTCCTCCTCCTTCTCCTTCGTCTTCGTCTTCTTCTTCTTCTTCTTCTTCTTCTTCTTCTTCCTCCTCCTTTCAGCCAGGCCTTTTACCTCCCCCTCATACCCAACCCCCACCCCCATGGCACCGCCCGCCCGCCCGCCCGCCCGCCCACCTCCTCTTCCATCATCCGCGTAATACCTTCCAGCTCATCCGAGGTAACTGCCTCCCCTTCCCCCACCCCTCGCCTTTTTCGTGGGCTATGTCTTCTTTGGGCCTCTCTTCATTTCAGGTATTGTGAAACCCTTCTTCTTTCTTCCTTCAGGGCCTTTCTTCCCCCCCTTCCTCCTCCTCCTGCTGGAGGAAAGGTGTGTGAGAAGAGGTGTGAGGTTTTGAGATGAAGGATACTCTCTCTCTCTCTCTCTCTCTCTCTCTCTCTCTCTCTGTGACAGGGTTTTTTGGGGGGGTTTTCTTGGCAAAGGGTGGAATGGTGGTACCTAGGGCGAGAGAAAGATGGTTGAGTTTAAGGTTTGGTGTTTTATATATATGTATATATACAGTATGTATACTATATATATGTATATGTATGTATGTATATATATAAATGCATTTTTTAATGTCTATTTTGTGTTTTATGTGTCTTCTTATACTTTCAATTGTGAAACTCAGTATTAAGACAAACTCCAGGGTGATTGTTTCTCTCTCTCTCTCTCTCTCTCTCTCTCTCTCTCTCTCTCTCTCTATATATATATATATATATATATATATATATATATATATATATATATATTATATAATGTATAAATATATGACATTCTATATATACAGTACATATATATATATATATATATATATATATATATTTAGAATATACATATGTATATACGTACACATACATAAGCTGCTATAACCGCAAAGGCATAGAGACACTACGCAGAAGAAACATGTACGACTTCCGAGGCAACAAGTCCCCTGCTTTTAACATTATCATTCACACTTATCAGTCGTAATTTTACCTCATATTTAGGGTTCGCTGTACATCGCTATCAGCAGCGGCGGCTGTTAGCCCCAGTAGCTATCCGCCTAACCATTATGGTTATCTATAGCCTTAATGGAAGGAGTAGATGTGTTTCAAGATGATTTGGTTAGTGAGAGGGGCCCCCCAAGCTATTTTGGTCCGTGTTATCAAGCGTGTTAAGAGTGAAATTGGCAGTGCTCGTGGGCCAGTCCATGGCAGGGAGTTTTAACTGGCGGACTCACGCTATAGAACGTACTGAAATATTTTTGATGTATGATCTGTTTATTAGTTTTTTTTTTTTTTAATAAGTGGGGTCTCTTCTCTCTGTATTTGCCTTTACAATCTCTGACTTCTTCTTAATGAACACCATAATATTCTTTGGAAGCTTGAATTTCAATTCAGTGGCCCCTGTGGTGGGCTTGTTCCATATGAATAGGTTTCATCTACATAATAATAATAATAATAATAATAATAATAATAATAATAATAATAATAATAATGGAATGCTGTGAGAAGAAATAATAATAATAATAATAATAATAATAATAATAATAATAATAATAATAATAATAATAATAATAAGCTGTTAGAAAAATAGACAAGATTCAGTGGAAAGTCACAGAAAAATAAACAAACTTAGAATGGAGAGAAACGTACAAAACAAATAGGAATATTTTTCACAAGTGAAATGCCGTGAGAAAAGAAGCAAAGTTTTATTTTAATAAATCAGTGGAAGAGAAACAAATTTAGAATGGAGAGAGAGTAAGCAGATGTGCTTAACAGAGGAAGGGACGAAAATGTGACCAAATTATCGTATTATCAAAGGGCAAACGAAGTTGCAATAAATAGGTGAGTGGGAACGATTCAGAAAGGCAGATAAAACGCAACTGGAAACTCCAGATTACAGTCAAATTCTTTTGAAAGTGACGAATGTTGGTAGAATAGAACAGGATATAGAATTTAGGCCAAAGCTAAGCGCTGGGACCTATGAGATCATTCAGCGTTGAGGGGGAAATTGACAGTAAAAAGGTTTGAAAGGTGTAACAGGAGGAAAACCTTTCATTTGCACTATGAATCAATTGTTAGGAGAGGGTGGAGGAAAGTAAGATGGAATAAAGAGAATATTAACATAAGTACAGTGAAAAAAAAATGAAAGGGGTTGCAGCTAGGTGTAGAAGGGGCCCTGCGAAGAACCTCAATTAATGCCTACAGTGCACCGCATGAGGTGCACTGACGGCCCTACCCCACTAAGGGGGACGAATGTTAGTAAATATATAAAGCAAGAGGTGGAATGTTCACAAAGCATCAGGAACCAGTTGGAAAGAGAAGACGATGCATAATCACATTATTTCCATCAAGCGTGAAATTTGCGAACTTCGGCCTTACTGATAGGTGCCCTAGAGGCGTCGTTGGCTCGGCCTTTCTGGAACCAGTACTTAACTGTCATTACTACAGCATAGCGCAGCGCTGAATAGTTTTAGCGGATAAGTTTAGTCTGAGGAGAGAGGCTGAATGTCGATCACGATTAATTACAAGATGATGAGTGGTCTTCTAATTGAATTTAGGGAGTTGATTGCTCTTATAACGAGACGAGATGGGAATTATCAGGCAGTCAAGAGCTAGTTTAATGTTAAGCTCCGTACGCTCTTGGCTCCAGTTGTACTAAAAGATAAGTGGCTGTTTAAGTTGATTTTTACATTTCGTCAAGAAGGTTACGGTTTGGTTCCACTATTTGTTTGTAGGCTGCAAACAACCTTTAGTTTTGCCTACGTTGTATCAAGGCTAGTGTGCTGCGGTACTTCCTTCCAGAAATGTTTGCTGGCTTTTTGTAATATAGGCAACTTGTACGTTTTATCTTAAACCTTTTAGTAGGCGCCTGTTCAGGATAACGCAATATTATCTTTGTTGTAGTTTATAGGAATTTGCCCAGTCAAGCGTGTCCCTGTTACTTTGAGTTTTGATGAAGGTCTAAAAAAAGGAAAGATTTGGATTAAAAACAGGTATTATGATATGATTACTGGTTAAATTACTTATGTTCCGATTATTTTGCTTATACACACACATATACACATATATGTATATATGTGTGTTTATTATATGTATATATATATATATATATATATGTGTGTATGTATGTATACATTATATATATATATATATATATATATATATATATATATATATATATATATATCTAATGGATATATCCTTTATGTTTGTCCATAACTTTTTGAATAAAAACTCCATATATATCCATATATAATATTGTGTATATATATTATATATATATATATATATATATATATAGATATAGAGAGAGAGAGAGAGAGAGAGAGAGAGAGAGAGAGAGAGAGAGAGAGAGAGAGATACTAAAATATACATTGTGTTATAGGCCACAATGCCAATGTGTTCAAACATTTTTTTTTCCTTTTGACCAACTGATTATTATTAATCCATTTATCCTCCATTACTCTGATCAGCGCGTCCAAATAATTAATGGAGGCAATAACACTGAGCGAAGTGGACCGATGACACGCTGGTGTCAGACATAAATAAACAGAGAGAGAGAGAGAGAGAGAGAGAGAGAGAGAGAGATGTCACTTTACTTCAAAGAGATCATAAGATGATGGAGAGACTGAGAGAGATTGAACTGTATGTCATGAACGTTGAAGACGCATCTCTCTCTCTCTCTCTCTCTCTCTCTCTCTCTCTCTCTCTCATGTACGCGAATGAGGGAAAGACCAAGAACTTACCCACAGGGAGCTTAAAGCCCGTCTTTGATAAACTGAAAGTAAATAAAAGGAAAAAGATGATAGCACGATTTCGACTATCTATGAATATGTAGATATGTATATATATTATATATGTTTATAAATATATATATATATATATATATATATATATATATATATATATATATATATATATATATATATATATATATATATATATATATATATATCAAGCCGTTTCATTCGCTCTGTCAACAGTGCACCATCTGGATGCAAGCTGGCATCCGACTTTTTACTGGAACATCTTTCAAGTTTACTGAGCGATTTTAAATCTTCCTTTATTTTGATTTTATTGGTACTCAGTACTCCCCACCTGCACCTCAAGGGGTACACTGTAGGCATTACTGAAGGTTCTTTGCAGCTTTCATCCCTTTTACTGTACCTCCATTCATATTCTCTTTCTTCCATCTTACTTTCCTCAACCCTTTCCTAACAATTGATTCACAGTACAACTGCTTTGAGGTTTTCTTCCTGTTACACGTTTCAAACGTTTTACTGTCAATGTCCTTTCCAGCGCTGAATGACCTCATAGGTCCCAGTGCTTGGCCTTTGGCCTAAACTGTATATTCCATTCCATTCCACCTGCATTTGATAAGTTAATTTTAGGCCAATTCACATCCCAGTTTGAGACGGTTTGCAAATATTTGCATATTCTGGGAGTAAACCAAAGCATTTTAACTCTCTGTTTACGATTCTGAAGCCATTTTAACAAGTTGTAGTCGATAGATTTGATTACATGCAAAAAAAAAGTTCTCTCTCTCTCTCTCTCTCTCTCTCTCTCTCTCTCTCTCTCTCTCTCTCTCTCTCTCTCTCGTTTGAAAGATGGAATTTCGGCTGTCTCATCAGCGGGCGCAAATATTTAGGCACTGGCGATTATACGGTGCTGCCGTCGTGGGAGTTCGGTTTGCGGTAAACGATGCTAATAGGGCAATTAAAAGGATGATTAATTTTTAAATAATAACTTTACGTAGGAAATGAAGATTTAGTGCGTAATTTGATGAGAGGGAAGATTTATATCTCCTTAGATTTATTATTATTATTAAATTAAATATTATTATTATTATTATTATTATTATTATTATTATTATTATTAAAAGGAGGATTGATTTTGAAATAATAGACGTCAATAGTTCTAAGTCTAAATTTAGACCTGCGAAGACATCACGAAATCAAACGGAACAAGTAAGAAATGCGCCGCGGCCCATGCAACTTTAACCACGGCTCGGTAGTGGCCTGGCCTTTATCGTTGCCAGCAGTAGGATTATGGCTAACTTTAACTTTGAATAGAATAAAAACTACTGAGGCTAGAGCGCTGCAATTTGGTATGTTTGATAACTGGAGGGTGGATGATCGACATACCAATTTGCAGCCTTGTAGCCTCAGTAGTTTTTAAGATCTGAGGGCGGACAGAATAAAGTGCGGACGGACATACAAAGCCGGCGCGATAGTTTTCGTGTACAGAAAACTAAAAACGT
>NC_089776.1:8150417-8172917 GCF_040412425.1 Macrobrachium rosenbergii
GAGGAGGAAACCAGATGGTTGGTATTTGTTGTAGAAGACTGTCGTCGAGAAGTTCCTCCGAGAGGAGATTTCTCTTATGTACTTCTTCTTGTTGACTGAGGCAAGACTCTCTATATAAGCCTCTCTCTCTCTCTCTCTCTCTCTCTCTGTGCGAGGTTTCAGACGTATTAATAGAAGGTGGCTTTATGTCTGCAAGACTTCCTGTGGAGAGACAAACATTGTAGCATAGGGGGAAACTTGGTTCTCGTGTGCCGAAGTCTGCTGTCCAGCTGTTTCAGTGCGTGTGTGTGTGTGTGTGTGTGTGTGTATTTACGTATCACACACACACACACTTTAGGGAGCACGTGACTCAGAACAGGCAATAGAACAGCCCAGATACTGAGAACCAAACCTGTACAAGGAGGCAAGATTTCTGCCACTCATCATCTCCGAGGTTTCCCCAATTTCCCCACAAAAGCCGCTAATTAGTGTCCAGAAATTCTCCTGATAATAGGCTACGTCCTTGAAGGTACAGAATGGAAAAAAGGCCAGTAAAAATCACGGGCTCTGTATCGTGATCAGTTACTGCTGCAGTGTGGGGTCTGCTGCGGTGGGAAGTTGAAACCAACGTTCTTTGGAAGCTTGAATTTCAAGTCAGTGGCCCCTTTGGTGGGCTTGTTCCATGTGAATAGGTTTCGTCTACTGAAATAATAATAATAATAATAATAATAATAATAATAATAATAATAATAATAATATGTCAACAGCATTGAAAGAACAATCAAATCTCTTTCCATGTTGAACGAGAGAGAGAGAGAGAGAGAGAGAGAGAGAGAGAGAGAGAGAGAGAGAGAGAGAGAATAATTCTCGTCAATTTACTGCTGTATCTTGTGAGCCTCTCATTCCGATGTTTTTTGCAAAATATCATTTATCATCAACTCTTTATTAAACACGCAGCTATCCGAATTTTCATGGACCCAAAAGGACTTAGTACCAGAATAAAACATAAAAGTCAAAATCAGTTGCTGTAGGAAGAAAAGTGGATAAAAACTGGTAACATTGGCTATAACAGTGACCAATGCTGAGTTAGCTATATTTATTTATTTGAAGGACTGTGCTGAAATATCTTGGCCATTTGTATGTATACTAAAGTTTATACCTCAGTGTAATGGTTGAAGTTACCTGCACTTGTGTATGAATGTTTGTGGATGTAGTATGGTGTTGAGGGGGACTGCTATTCAGCCAGTACAGTGTTTAAAATGGTGTAGGTCCCTGTCCCAACTTTTTACCTTCTATATTTATTTTTTTTGAACTGGGCTGGTTAAAGGCCATCACTTGCCCATTTCATTTACCTTTGCATATTAGAGTAATTGCACGACAGATGGGTTCAGTTGAATATTGCAATGCAAGTTACAATTATGCCATGTTAAATATTTTTTTAGGTGATTAGTGAAGCGATTGGTGTTGAGTCAGAATGAAGCCTGTTGTTTCTGCAGGTGTTTATCAAGGGAGAAACACGTAAACCCCCCTTTTCATTTCTGAGCAATTCATCATCCCAGTGTTTAGTTCCTTCACTGGGGTTGCTATACCCGAACTTCCGATTATTTACGATCTGTTTTTCATCAGCTGCTTGTGATGTTTTCGTAGGGGCGTCTGGGAGTTTGCTTTCGCCGGCGAATACCTCCGCTTCTTCATCTATCCCACCCCTTGTGCGCTCTCGTCCCTATGCTGAAGAAGTTGTGCCGTTTGACTTACATACCCCTGCAACGTATATAAACTGTAGCAGGGTCGTTCCCTAGTTTCCCCTTGTTTTTCACTTCCTCACCAGCAGGTAGTTTCTCTCTCTCTCTCTCTCTCTCTCTCTCTCTCTCTCTCTCTCTCTCTCTCTCTGTCAGCTCCACTGCCTGTTCGTAGGTCACTTTTAGTCGACATTGAAGGTGGCAGGTGGGAAGAAGCCTTCATTATCCTCTTGTATTTTGTAATAAAATTGTTTATATAAAGTTCGTGATTGTATTCTGTAATAAGATTGTTTATATAAAGTTCGTGATTGTATTCTGTAATAAGATTGTTTATATAAAGTTCGTGATTGACCAAAGTTATGCTGATCTCGGGAAGAGGTGAAAGGAGACTTAAGTGATATGTCAGCGAAATTGAAAATCTGTTCGATATATATAAGTGTTGAGCAAAAATTAAGGAAAAAAGGAAGAAGTGTCATTGAGAAAGTGTGAATTTTCTGATGAATTTTCTTCCTCAGAGAAAAGGTAAAATATAGATGAGAACTATCAATCTGGATTAGTTCCAAATAGACTCGATCAGTGTTATGTGACTGCTGGGAGCCATCTCTTTCGTCTGCCCCCAAGAGATTTTATTTATATGACTTCGAGGAGCTGAAATATCCCCAAATTTCCCCAGCCGAGGATCCATTCTGATGAAGAGACGACCAACCATCTCTTTCTGCCTCTAATACTCACTCCCACGCCATTCCTTTGATATCACCGACTACATTCTTCAGATAATCAAAACGTTTCGACACTGCTTTTCATAATCATCTTGGTTTCATCGCCATTACGTTGATGATAATTTTGATAATTTTTTTCAGAGATTTTATTTATTATTCCTTTTAATGTATGTGGGCAAATGTGACAATTACATGCACCCTTGACTGTCTCTAATGCCCACTAGTATAAAGTCACGAAACAGATGCTTTTCTGTAATTTTGAAATAGTTGAGAAATATCTTGGATTTGTTGATCAGCTCGACTAATTTATTCATTTCCTCAGTCCAGTTCTTGCTCATAACGAAGCTTTTGTGATTTTGTTGTTATTTAAATCTTTATTGGGTAAATTTTTCAAGTTCTTTACGTTTTCGTGATTTTTCTTTATATTTCATTATTTTAGTTTTGAAATTATTGTTGGCGAATGCAGTACTATTTAGGTTTCTTAATTTGTAATTGCGTAATTCTTCGTCGCACAGTTTCTTGCATGATTTAATTATATTCAGATTATTGTATTTGTAAGAATAATCATGAATAATATAATACAATGATTAAGTTGTGCCAAGACTAACTGATCAGTAGTTCAGATTTTACGTTGAACGTTATCCAGTAGTCCAGGTTTGTAGCGATAAATTCTGATTCTCTTCATTAAGTGAAATCCATTTACTTTTATAAGAAGAATTCTAGCCTTCGTGTTCGTTGAAAAGGATAGAAAAAACCTTCCTAGTCTGGTTCATTAAGATAAATCCTCGGGTTACGTTCATTAAGAAAAATCCTCGCGGCCGCGTTTATTTTGGAAAAATCTTGGCCGCGTTCTGTAGGAAATTCGGTGCGTTGTTTTCGCCGAGTAGAATTATCCTCTCCCGTTCAGTAGGAGAAATCTAGTTGAATGCATATATTAAACGATATTTAATAAGGACGCGTTCATATGAAAAGAATCCATAGGTCTCGTTCATAAACAGAAATCTCAAAGATAAAAAAAATTATCCCGGATTCGTTCAGAATGAAAGATCCGGCAAGTCGCGTTCAATAAACGCAATCAGGTAGCAAAGCCGCGTTCATTACGTGTTCAATCTATTGCATTTGTTAAAGGTCACCATAGTAATCAGTCATTACAAATGATAACGTTATTATCCCCTTCGTAGACATCATTAATACAGCGTCAACCCCGTATTCCATTTTTCACGTTGTCATATGCTACTCTTTTCCATCATTGAATTCTGATATTGCCATCAGTCATTGCTCTTTGTCCGTTAGCTGACAGCGTCCTTTGTCCGTGTTCTTTATGTGATTTATCTTTGTTGCTCTCTCTCTCTCTCTCTCTCTCTCTCTCTCTCTCTCTCTCTCTCTCTCTCTCTCTCTCTTTTTCACCGTTTCCACAATTTCTTGCTCTTTGTTTCTCTCTCTCTCTCTCTGTTGTTCTCGTTATCATCTAAATCACATCCACCCACACTCTCTCTCTCTCTCTCTCTCTCTCTCTCTCTCTCTCTCTCTCTCTCTCATCCAAATCACACATCCACTCAACCTCTCTGTCAAAACAAATCACACATCCTCTCTCTCCTCTCTCTCTCTCTCTCTCTCTCTCTCTCTCTCTCTCTCTCTCTCTCTCTCTCTCTGTTATTCTCGTTATCATCTAAATCACACATCCACCCACCTCTCTCTCTCATCCAGATCACACACCCACCTCTCTCTCTCTCTCTCTCTCTCTCTCTCTCTCTCTCTCTCTCTCTCTCTCTCTCTCTCTCTCATATCCAAATCACACATCCACCCACCTTCTCTGCTGCCGGAAAACAGCCTCCTTCCAAAATGCCCATCAGCGCCAGAGCGGAGAAGCAGAAGAAGATTCCAGTGGGCCTCGAAGGAGGCTCCGAGTTGCTGTCTATGGTCCTCACCTATTCCACCATTGTCATCCTCCTGGTGGTGGTCTACGTACTGTACAGGATCGTCATCTTATAGGTGAGGTATATAGATATATACTCTATAAACTTGCTCAGTATTTACGGAGGCATGCGCTGCCCTAAAATGGAAAATCTGCAGTATCTGCAGAATTTTCGAAATTGAGACATGCCACCTATTGGGTTAGCGATAGCCGATCAGTGTGGTTATTAAAAAAAAATGATAATAATCTTAGTAACATGAGTCTTGAAATGGGGAAACAGTCCACTGTTACGTATGGGTGCTTATACATATGTATTTATTTTTAAATATTTGCACCTATACATAACTATGGATTGCCTCTGCAATGTGGTTTTTATTTTGTTAATATAGTTTTTGGACCCTTTTCACGAAGAATTATTAATAGCAAAGAATTTATTGTGTGTGTGTGTGTGTATATATATATATATATATATATATATATATATATATATATATATATATATATATATATATATATATATATATATATACATATACACACACACGTTATTACGTATATGCAGAGGAAACCAATTTTTGTTGCAAGAAATATATGCACACACAACTACAGGAACTACAAAATAAGCAACGAATCAAAAGCAGATTCTTAAGTCGTGCTTTCAAGAACAAGCAAATATATCCTACACACTCCTGCACTCGAGCAGGAAGTGGATCCATTCATTGTGACGCACGCAGAGCGAGCAGGTATTCTGAGCAGATAAAAGCCTGCAGAAATCGTCCTTGGGTAAAGGGGTTTCGGATTTGTGCGAATGAGGGCGACGCCCCCCTTCCAAGGAGCGTTAATTAACAGAAAGTGAAAATAGGATGTGATCATATAAAAAAATATATGAAAAACATATACTGTAGATCTATGTCACAAATGAAGGGAAAATAGGATGTGATCACATAGAAAATATAAAAAAATATAGATCTATAAGGTCACAAATGAAGTGAAAATAGGGTGTGATCATATAGAAAATATTAGTCATATAAAAAAAAAATATGAAAATCATATACTGTAGATCTATGTCACAAATGAAGGGAAAATATGTTGTGATCATATAGAAAATATTTAAAATATATATAGATCTATAAGGTCACAAATTGAAGGGAAAATAGGGTGTGATCATATGGAAAATATTAAAAATATATATAGATCTATAAGGTTAGAAATTGAAGGGAAAATAGGGTGTGATCATATAGAAAATATTAAAAATATATATAGATCTATAAGGTCATAAATTGAAGGGAAAATAGGGTGTGATCATATAGAAAATATTAAAAATATATAGATCTATAAGGTCATAAATGAAGTGAAAATAGGGTATGATCATATAGAAAATATAAAAAATATAGATCTATAAGGTCACAAATGAAGTGAAAATAGGGCTTGATCATATAGAAAACATTAAAAAATATATATAGATCTATAAGGTCGCAAATGACAAAACTGAACTGAAGGCTTCCTCGTGTAATGTAGATTCAAAGTTTGTTGAAACACTGGACCCCGGGGCCAAGGTGGGGCCAAAATGGAGTCCAAAGCTTCACATATGAATATGTAAGACGGAATGAATCTTATTTGAATATAGTTGCACAGTTGCAGCGCGGTAGGGCAGGTGTGCCCCCATGCCCCCGGCGGGGTCCTTCTTGTTTTACATTCATTGGTGTTCTCTTTTTTGGGTTGGTTTTGCTTTATCATTCCGTTTCTGTTTCTCCTTTCGCACGCTACTGCTCTTTTTCTTATCCTCTCTCTCTCTCTCTCTCTCTCTCTCTCTCTCTCTCTCCTCTCTCTCTCTCTCTCTCTCTCTCTCTCTCTCTCTCTCCTTCCCTTCCCTTCGTTGAACTTCCCTCTTACCTGTTTTCTCTTGCACTCCCCTACTTCCCTAACCCTTCCTTCCTCCTCCTCCCTCCTCCTCCTCCTCCTCCTCCTCCTCCTCCTCCTCCTCCTCCTCCTCCTGCCTTCCCTCCTCCTCCCTTCCTCCTCCTCCTCCTCCTCCTCCTCCTCCTCCTCCTCCTCCTCCTCCACTTCGCTTTCAAATCCTATTTCACCTTCTCTCTCCCCTCCGAGTTTTGCATACCCATCCAGCCATCAACCTTTTTCATTGTTCTCCCAAAAGTGGCTGAAATATCTTGATTCAGAAGGTTGAAGGGGGGGCGGCGCTGAACGCTTGGAGGTTTCAGTGGATTTCATGGGGTATTTATGCAAATACTGAAATTCAGGCTGTTAAAAATAGCTATAAGAGAGAGAGAGAGAAAGAGAGAGAGAGAGAGAGAGAGAGAGAGAGAGAGAGAGAGAGAGAGAGAGAGAGAGAGAGAGGTTTCATAGCATAGAATTAAACAGTTCAAAATCAGAACGAGAGAGAGAGAGAGAGAGAGAGAGAGAGAGAGAGAGAGAGAGAGAGAGAGAGAGAGAGGCCAATTGAAAACTTGGTAAGGTAAAAGGGGTTCGGGTGTTATGAATGGGAAGAATAAATATCCCCTATGGAAATGGAAAATGGGAAATGGAAGATAGGTCAACATATTAAGGGACAAAGAGCCAATGAAAGAGATCATATATGACTTTATCTATCTATTTATTTATATATTTATTTATTTATTCACTTATTTATTTATATATTTTATTTATTTATTACTATTTTTTTTAAAGTTCGGTTACTTTCAGGTTCATAAAAACTGTCAAAGTGGAATTTCAGTATTTTTTTGTGGGTGTGGTTCTCTCTCTCTCTCTCTCTCTCATCAAGTATTGGATTTCAGGTTGATGGGCTTTTTGAAGAACGAAAAGGATGACATTTCTATCAATAACTTTTTTATTTTTAAATTAAAAGCGATTTGTTTCCCCTTTCTGTCATCATGGAGTGAAAATTTTGTTTTTGACAATTAGCACATATATATTTGCTACTCTGTTTCTCTTTGCGTATTTATGTTCAAATAATTTTTTCTTCCATTTTTTTTTGTGTTTTTCTCCTTTCCAACTTTCCCCTAATTTTCTCATATCGTTTGTTTTGCTTCAGTCCACGTTTCCCTATTCACTCCTTCCTGCCTCTTTTTGTCCCTCGTTATTTACGTGTCAGGCCTTGTTCTCTCTCTCTCTCTCTCTCTCTCTCTCTCTCTCTCTCTCTCTCTCTCTCTCTCTCTCTCTCTTTTGTTTGGCATACCCATTTGACCATCAGCTTTCATCATTGTTCCCCAAAACAGTGACTAAAATACGTCTTTGATTCAAAAGATGGACGTTGTGTGCAATTTGGTATTTTAAAGTCGTTTGTTAGGGTATATGTTTACTTAATGGAAAGCAGGTTAAAAAACCCTTAGATTGGGGAGAGAGAGAGAGAGAGAGAGAGAGAGAGAGAGAGAGAGAGAGAGAGAGAGAGAGAGAGAAATATGAAAACCAACCAGGAATTGTAAAGCTGGACGCAGAGCAACGGAAAATAAGTTTGGTAAATTGAGGGAGAGAGAGAGAGAGAGAGATGAAAAGCCGTCAGGAATGGTGAAACTGAAAAGGACAATAACGCTTATAGACTCAGAGCTACGGAAAATTCGTCTGGTTAATTGAGAAAGAGAGAGAGAGAGAGAGAGAGAGAGAGAGAGAGAGAGAGAGAGAGAGAGACTCTGTTTCACCTCACAAACATCATTCGCTCTTACATCAAACGAGATATTATGTTTGTCAGTGTTTATAGGTTTGTAAGAAAGAGGTTATTGTATATTCTGTATTTTTAATTTTTTTGTTTTCGGCTTCTGTTTGAAGTAAACAGATCTCTCTCTCTCTCTCTCTCTCTCTCTCTCTCTCTCTCTCTCTCTCTCTCTCTCTCTCTCTTTATATATGGTTTAAAATAAACAACTTGAATATTAAAATTGCTTTTTAGGAAGTCGTAACTTCATTTTGAATCTCTCTCTCTCTCTCTCTCTCTCTCTCTCTCTCTCTCTCTCTCTCTCTCTCTCTCTCTCTCTCTCTAATGTTTGATGATGTTATTTTGAATTTTTGTAAAATGTGTGGTAACCATAATTTCTGTTTTCCCGGAAAACACATATTATCCTTTACAACAGAGTCACTGGCCGTAAAACCTGTTTCATACAAGTACCTTTGAAAGGACTTCGCGGATCCGAGACCCTTTGTAGGATTCTGTGGAGCCAAATCTCTTTAGTGATGAATACATTTATTTTTCTCCGTAGGGGGGTAGAGTACCGTCAGTGCACCTCATGCGGTACACTGTAGGCACTCATCACTTTAGGCTCTGTGCAGCGTCCCTTCCTTTTACTGCACCTCTGTTCATATTCTCTTTCTCCCATCTTACTTTCTAGTCTCTCCTAACGACTGCGAGGTTTTCCTCCTTCGAAACTTTTTACTGTCAATTTCCGTTTCAGCGCAGAATGACCTCATAGGTCCTAGCACTTGGCCTTTGACCTAAATTCTATATTCTGTTTTATTCTGTCAGTATATTTATTTGCGAAAGAATGCTTATTTCAGTTCATTTAATTTTGAATGTGAATATGATTTATTAGAAGTTTTATTTTACTGCTTGAATGATAATATATGAGATGTTTTATCCTTTCAGTGTAGTTGGTATATGATGACGTCGTTTGAATATTTTCCATCAAACATTCTGGGTAAACACCTTTCCCAGAATGTTTAATGTTAAGCTTTATATCGTACAAAGGTCTCGCCTTTTGCCATCCTGAGTGGAAATTCTGACAGAACTTTATTAATGACGAGCGCGATGCTTTAATGAAAAATAATCATTATAGTATTTTCAAGTACATGATTCTGTATTCTGTATTGGCTAGAAGTTTTCGACATTACAGTAACTACACATGCAACTGGGCTTTTCAGCGTTACCAATATAACGATTTCCCCCACCACTAATAATCAGTATTTCTGTTATTGTAATTACTAATAATATTCCCTCCAGTGCTACCAGTAACATCTAGTGTACATGTGTAATTTCTCTGCCTATGCCAACACTACTAATTACAGAGTTAATTCCATAAATTACTAGTACTGCAAGCTCCTGGTATTGTTTTCCTCCTAACACAATGTCACAGATTGCTAGTACTTCCTGCTCCTGGTATTATATGTCATAGATTGCTGGTACTGCCTGTTCCTGGTATTATATGTCATTGATTGCTAGTACTGCCTATCCCTGGGATTTTCCTTTTAACAAAATGTCATAGGTTAGTACTGCCTGCTCCTGGTATTGTATGTCATAGATTGCTAGTACTGCCTATCCTTGGTATTTTCCTTTTAACAAACCGCCATAGATTGCTAGTACTGCCTACCCCTGGTATAATTTTCCTTTTAACAAACCGCCATAGATTGCTAGTACTGCCTACCCCTGGTATAATTTTCCTTTTAACAAACCGCCATAGATTGCTAGTACTGCCTACCCCTGGTATTATCATTCTCCTCCCAGCAAAAAAACTCTCAGAAAACCAGACCTCTGAAACAGACGGCATTCTCTGTTGGAAGGGGGAAATCCCCCGTATCTAGACACCAGGAACCCGACTAAGGCGTGGCTAAATGGGCGTGCCACGCTGAGCACGGTATTTCAGGTGAGGTGGGGGTGGGGGCAGTGGGTGTAGGGGGGAGGGGGGGTCATAAGCAAGACAGGTAAACCCTCGCATGTTACGGCGGGGCAACATGACATCCAGGTGATTTTGAGACACACGCACAGACACGTGCATAGTAAAACAGTGGAAGGGAGGATGACGTATGGATGATGGATGAACTCGAAGGACGAGAGAGGGGGAATTTAAATGAATGGGAGACGTCGGAGAGAGAGAGAGAGAGAGAGAGAGAGAGAGAGAGAGAGAGAGAGAGAGAGAGAGGAGAGAGGTAGGTGAACTTTAAGGAAAATGTAAAATTATTATTAAACAGGGAGAGTTATTTTGTATGGTGGACTTATTAAAAGCATAAAAATATACGAGAAACAGAGAGAGAGAGAGAGAGAGAGAGAGAGAGAGAGAGAGAGAGGTGAACATTAAATAAAGTGTAAAATAAACATATACCAGTGAGGGTCATATAGTATGGTGAACTTACTAAAAGCGTAAAAAAACATGGAGAGAGAGAGAGAGAGAGAGAGAGAGAGAGAGAGAGAGAGAGAGAGAGAGAGAGAGAGAGAGAGAGAGAGAGAGAGAGAGGGGGGGGGAGCGAGTATAGCAACAATATAGGATATCTGGTTACGCTGAAAGGAGTCGCTGTTGAGAGAGAGAGAGAGAGAGAGAGAGAGAGAGAGAGAGAGAGAGAGAGAGAATATAGGATATCTGGTTAGAGAGAGAGAGAGAGAGAGAGAGAGAGAGAGAGAGAGAGAGAGAGAGAGAGAGAAGGGCTAAGGGATGCGTGTGGTTGCTCTCTTAGAAAATATGGATAGTAGAATAGACTGGAAGATATGAAGTTTCAAATAGTAAATGGGAAATTAAGGAAAGATTATAGAAATAAGGAAACTAATGGCAGGAAGTAAAAAGAGAATTTTGATAACTGAGGGAAACAGAGAACTGGGAAATTAGAGACCATATTTTATAAAAAAAAAAAAGATGACAAACAATTAAGCTAAAGCCAGTTGATAGCACACTCTCACCTAACAACTGATTCGTAGTGCAACTGCGAGATTTTCCTCCTGTTACGCCTTTCAAACCTTCCTATTGAATGACCTCACCGTCATAGGTCCCATCGCTTGGCACCTGGCCTGAATTATATATTCCACTCCATTCCTACCGCGAGATTATAAGGAGAAGTTTCCCCGTAAAGAAAACGCGAGCCGTAGAAAACGGGAATGGATGGGAATGGACGCCGGATAGCTTTTCGGAACTACAAGGGGAAACTTAAATGAATATGTAAATGGAGGACATTACGGAATGTTTACGGTAGACGGTAGGCAGAGACGTAAACATGGTGAAATAGCAGAGCATAAAATTGGGTAGGTTTACTGAAGGGCAGATTCAGATGTTTATATTTCGCCTTTAACTGTCGGCTTAGAAGCTGAAGATGTAATATGACTATTCCTGAAAATCTTTTTTTTTTTTTTTTTTGGTAGGTTGTGGTTGTTTATTGCTGGTATATGCTTTGTCCAAGGACTGGGTATATAAATTGTCTATGGGAAACTGTCATGTATGTGTATATATATATATATACATATATTTTATTTATTTATTTATAATTATGTGATGAATAACAGATACAAGTATCTGACTTCTCAGTATGTTGGCGTATACATGAGCTTTTAAGTCGAGAAACATGCCAAGTGCCATTTTTAAAATATAATAAATTAAATTGAAAAATACTTTGGGCCAGGATGGCGCTTGGCATGTTTCTCGACTGATAGACTCATATATACTTAATTCACAGATATATACTGTCTTTCATAGATACAGAAAAACAGATACAGAAACAAACTATATATATATATATATATATATATATATATATATATATATATATATATATATATATATACGAGAATGAAAGAATATACACACAAACATATCGAGAAGTAAGATACTTGTACCGTTTATTCATCAAATAATTATTATGCCCGTCTCCAAAAGTCGTGCAAAAACACCACGTTTCAAGAATGTACTGTGTATGTGTGGGTGTGTGTATGTGGGTATGTACCAGTCCACGCATGCGCTGTGAGTAGCCTTTAATCAGCATCGTCGGTAGATTTTTATTCATGTCGTGTAGGAAAGAAATTAAGAAATTAGGGCTTTCTTAACTACAAACCGAATCCCAAATGAAGGCGGAGACATTTCAAAGTTTCCCAAATGGAGACTTTGCCCAAAAATTACACACTGCATCGGCGATGAGAGATGGAATATTTATTGGTCGGGGACAGTACGTGTGTCTGTTGAGAGAGAGAGAGAGAGAGAGAGAGAGAGAGAGAGAGAGAGAGAGAGAGAGAGAGAGAGAGAGATTCATGTACTGAAATAATGGTACATTTGAGAGATGGAAAGAGACAGTGTTGTATAGAGTGAAACAAGAATATATTTACATGAATAAGAGAGAGAGAGAGAGAGAGAGAGAGAGAGAGAGAGAGAGAGAGAGAGAGAGAGAGAGGAGCATGCATATTGTACCTTTGAGAGACAGAAAGAGACAGAATTGCACAGTGCGAAACAAGAATGAGTGTGAATAAATATATTTAAATAACGTAGAAGAGAGAGAGAGAGAGAATGAATTCATGTATTTGAGATTAAAAAAGATAAAAAAGATATAGAGTTGTACAGTGAAACAAGAATAGACAACACTGAATATATCTGAATAACACAGAAGAAAGAGAGAGAGAGAGAGAGAGAGAGAGAGAGAGAGAGAGAGAGAGAGAGAGAGAGAGAGAGAATTAATTCATGTATTTGAAAGATAAAAAAGAGACAGAGTTGCACAGTGAAACAAGGATAAACAAGACTGAATATATCTGAATAACACAGAAGAGAGAGAGAGAGAGAGAGAGAGAAAGAGAGTGATTAATGGAGCTGATAGTCTTGCCCACGCGCACGCAGGAGACAATTACATTCATGTATTAGCGCAGTCATTCCGTGTCATCTCCTAATGGGGAGAAGGGACCCGCGCTTGTTTATTAATGCTTGCGACTCGTCAAGCACTTAATGGAATCACGTATATTCTGCTGCCTGCATTTTAGAGATATTTATTCCTTTCAATTATTTTTTTGGGGTATTTTATCGTTTGCGTGATGAATTCTTCGTCATTTGTATGTGTTGTGGATTCGATATTTTTTCTTTTTTTTTGGAAGTCGATTATTATTATTATTATTATTATTATTATTATTATTATTATTATTATTATTATTATTATTATTATTATTATAAGGAATTTGATGCTCAAGCTGTTGTACAATCGATTATTATTATTATTAATATTATTATTATTATTATTATTATTATTATTATTATTATTATTATTATTATTATTAATAACTTGATACTCAGCCTGTCGCAATATTGGAGGCCCTAATATGAACAAAATGTAAAGAAGAACGGAAAGAAAATAATATATTTCTTTGCAAATAAAAAAAAAAAAAAAAAAAGTAAATATATCTAGGTTGACAAACAGTAACATTTAAGATACTTATAGGTTGACAAACAGTAACATTTAAAACCTATTTTATGCAAATATTTGCAAAGTATTTTACCATGAGACCTCTCTCTCTCTCTCTCTCTCTCTCTCTCTCTCTCTCTCTCTCTCTCTCTCTCTCTCTCTCTCTCTCTCTCAGGGTCGTAGTCTTATCAAGAATATTAACCTTTTCAACAATTCTAAGCATATAAACTTTTTGATCTGTGAATGGTATCCAATATTAAGGCAGTTTGTGACAGAGTTGCAACAGTTTTCAATACTGGTTCGAAAAGTCAACAATGGCAAAATGAAAACAGTTGAAAACAAGAATATATATATATATATATATATATATATATATATATATATATATATATATATATATATATTTAATCTATACAAATCAAAAAAATATACAGAATGGGTGAAAAACATTAAAAAAATACTAATCCCTTTATTCTCTACATCATTCATCACCGACGATATGCTTTTGTAAATTGAGGAGTGATGACCTCCTCTCTCTCGTTTATCTTGGAAACTCGCCTCTCAAAAGCAAGTACACTTTCTGCTGAGAAACTCGGGGGAGTGTGTTCGCTGGCTCGATGTTTGACAGTTACCGATAGTTCATGTCTCGGGGATGTTTGCCCGGCGAATGGAAGTTGGACATTCTTCCAACAGAAGGTTGAAGAGATTCCGGACTTCACCGGGACACTGGAAGATGGCTGTGATATACACGGGTGTGTGTGTGTGTGTATTTATAATATATATATATATATATATATATATATATATATATATATATATATATATATATATATATATATATATATATATATATATATATATATATATATATATATTAACAGTGTTAAAAATGTTATATAATAAATATTCTGTGGACTAATCCACGTTCAATTGAATGTCAGTCTATCATCACGTTCTCTCTCTCTCTTTTGTAGCCTGATAAACAAAACCAAACATCCTTTATCAGCGGCAGAGAATGGAAAATATTTTGAAACTTTCCATCATCCCCACCGGCCTCCACTTCATCTAACTCAATCTTCCCCTGACGATAATTGCCTGGTGGAAAGTACGTCAACGTTAAAAAATAATACTTGAAAAAACACATGCGTTGGCAACTTTGATTTACGGTGTTGCCCACTAGTGGTGCTTCTGCTGCGAGGTGTCGGGGCGGGGGGAAAGCTGGTAGTGAACGATGACCATTATTCAGATCCATTATTCATGATAGATTGGTTGGGGGGCTTTCCCCAATATACACCCCCATTTTTCCCGATCCCCATCCCCCCCTCTCCGGTCCTTCCCTTTTTTTTTATGATATGGTTATTGTCCTTCATAAAAGTGAAATACCTCGTAGATTTTGTCGGCGTCGCTTCGTGAAATCGTACCAATGTCTGCTTGCAATGTTTCACGCCCACTGGGGGAAACTCACTCATAATTTTGACGGAGGTTAAATTTGGATTCCTTTTTAGTTTTCTGTAAAAGAAGACTATTGAGATGGCTTTGTCTGTCCGTCCGCACTTTTTCTGTCCACGCTTTTTTCGGTCCGCAATTTTTCAGTCCGCACTTTTTCTGTCCGCCCTCAGATCTCAAAAACCACTGAGGCTAGAGGGCTGCAAATTTATATGTTGATCATCCACCCTCCACTCATCAAAACATACCAAATTGCAGCCCTCTAGCCTCCTCAGTAGTTTTTATTTTATTTAAGGTTAAAGTTAGCCATAATCGTGCGTCTGGCACCGCAACAACACAGGCCAGCACGGCCGGCTGAGAGTTTCATGGGCCGCGGCTCATACAGCATTATACCGAGACCACTTAAAGATAGATCTATTTTCGGTGGCGTTGATTATGCGCTGTACAGAACACTCGATTGCGCCGAAGAAACTTGGGCGCATTTTGTACTTGCTTTTCTAGACGCTTATTTTGTATCTGCATAACTGCGCAATTATCTGTTTAACTGCGCAATTATGCGCTTATTTTGTATCTGTTAACTGCGCAGTTATGCGCTCCTCTGCATAACGTATCAGTACACTTTCCATTTTTTTTTTTTTGAGCGCATGCTAATTTATAGGCAGCCATATTGTAATTCACTTATGGCCCGTGATTAAGGAACAAATCACCTGGTTTGAACACTTTCGGCTGACATTAACAGCCCCGTTCATTTTCCTGAATCGCCTCTCTCTCTCTCTCTCTCTCTCTCTCTCTCTCTCTCTCTCAGTGGACCATAATACTGAAGCCTTAAGCTTTGCATGATCATGAGATTTCACGACTCTCTCTCTCTCTCTCTCTCTCTCTCTCTCTCTCTCTCTCTCTCTCTCTCTGATTTGGTTTTATTTGTAATTGCCATGATTTTATGTCTCATATCAGTACTTTGAAAATGAATATTGCTAATTGGTACGTATGAATGAACTTATAGTTTCCCCAAGAATGAGCAATCATGTTTATACAGCATATGTAGCATTGAAATGTATGTAATAACCATTTTTACTGGAATAATCCATTTTGTTTTTGACTTTTTAGTCTTCTGTGAAAGAAAACTATTGTGCCGGCTTTGTCTGTCCGTCCGCACTTTAAAAACCACTGACGCTAGACGGCTGCAAATTGGTATGTTGACCATCCGCCCCCCAATCGTCAAACATACCAAATTGCAGCCCTCTAGCCGCAGTAGTTTTTATTTTATTTAAGGTTAAAGTTAGAAGTCAAAATCGTGCTTCTGGCAACGACTAAGGATAGGTCACCACCGGACCGTGGTTAAAGTTTCATGGGCCGCGGTTCATACAGCATTATACCGAGACTACCGAAAGATACATCTGTTTTCGGTCGCCTTGATTATACGCCGTACAGGAAACTCGATTGCGCCGAAGAAACTTCGGAGCCGACGGAGTGAGATTTCATTATTCATTATCGTAACTCTGGCATGAAAATGACATTTAATATTGCCAGTGAGCCGTAACTCTTTTCTTTTATTTTTTTTATAGTTTTAATTTATTCCATAAATAATTATTAGTATGTTTTTGTGAATGACCTTTGATATCGGTAGTTATATGAGATTTTTTTAATATATATATTGTGTATATATATAATGTATATGTGTATATATATAGATATGTGTATATATGTGTATATATCTAGTATATATAATATCTCTCACATCAGTGGATTAAAAATTACATTTAAATTCCTGAACTTTAATATTTTAATTGATGTATTTTTAATCCGTATTTGCAACAAAGAAAAGATGACAACTAAAGCATCACGTTTACCCAGTCTCATTAATTTATCACTTCGTGGAAACTCAGCGACCGGTGAAAAAGATATATATATCCTCGAATTTAAGCTGGGGTCCTTTTGCGCGAATTCTTCCGCGAAGAACCTCCCTTCCCAGGTCGCTGGACCGGTCAGATCTGATGTTCACGCCGGCATAATGACACCCATTTTTCCTTTGTGTGTTTGTTATATTATATCGCTTCTTTTGCTGACAGAGTCGAAGTCACGAGTCATTTGGTGGTAGGGGGAATTTATTTATTTATTTATTTATTATTATTTCATTTGTTTATTATTATTTTTTTTTGGAGAGTCGTTTTATTCCATTGGACGTCGAGGAGAAAACATGAAATGATTCTCTTACTGAAATATATATATATATATATATATATATATATATATATATATATATATATATATATATATATATATATATATAATGTATGTATATGTATGTGTGTGTGTGTGTGTGTGTGTGTGTGTGTGGGTGGGTGGGTGGGTGTGTAGCGTCAACTGTCAGGAAAATTTTCACGGTTTATCGAAGATGCAACAGCTGATGTGTGTATTTGACGGATATCGTTGTTGTTTTTGATATGGGGAGTGCTTGTTGGTATATATATATATATATATATATATATATATATATATATATATATATATATATATATATATATATTATTTTATATATATAATGTATCTGTTGTTTTCCTGACTGAAGGAATAAAACCACATTTACTACCGAGACCAAACATCGTAGATAAATAAACAAATAAGTAAATAAATGGAAACCAAATCAACTCTCCTGCTTCAGGAAACAACGCAGAATTATTTTCTTTCATCAGAGGAAGTTTATCAGCAGAAAATGTTCACTTTTCATTTAATGTGTACGTTAAGTGAAATAGTTTCTTGAAATTGACCCGAAGCTGAAATACTTCCTGTAGAATATGTTGGTACACTTATGATTTACATTAATTAATAATATTATAATTTACGTCGTACTTTCATTCTTTCAAATGTTCTGATTTAAAAGGTTTTTATTTTAATATATATTCATTTATGTCTGTATAATAACATATGTTGATAGATACCAGATAATTTGAGTTATCTTCTATATTTACTTTTGTCTGTTTAATACCTTATGTTGACACATGCCAGGTAAATTTGTTTGATTTTTGCTAATGTTTATACTTCCCTGCTTTCAGGTACGTACCTCGCAGTGAAGGCTGCTGTCGGTAGAATGATTCACGTAAGTTTTAAATCTAAATATAATTAAACTTAGTTATGCTAGAGGTAAATCACTCATGAGTACCATTTCGAAGAGAAATTCAACTCGTGAAGATTCGTCAGCGAAGCTTTTTGTCACAATTCATTATTGTCATGTATATTGCCCGGCAAGGGTAATTAATTTATGAAGTGTGATATTAAATTCATAAAGGTGATATTACGCATCTTTCGTAGAAAATAATGAAAGGCATCGTGAGATTGAATGTCGTGTTGCGAGCTTGATAATATAAACCTTTGTTGTAGTGTTGTGTTAACAGCAGAATATTTCCTTTCGAATTGCTTTACGATTTTGTGATTCTTGTGTGAAGGTCGGTTAATATATATATATATATATATATATATATATATATATATATATATATATATATATATATATATATATATATATATATATATATATACATATATATACATATATGTAAATACATATATGTATATATAATATATATATGTATGTATATGTATATATGTATTATGTATACACACACATTTCACCAGTGAGTAGGGATACAGGCGTATCCGAAATATATGATTACGAGTATATAATATCTTTATGGGCCTTTTTATATTCATAATGTACTGTTGGATTACAGTAAAATACGTTTATATATATATATATATATATATATATATATATATATATATATATATATATATATAATATACTGTATACATGTGTGTATATATATATATGTATTATATATACATAATCAAATTAATAATAAAAAATGTACACATTCGCCTGCACAATTAAGTGCCATTGTTTACCAGAGATGAAATTTCTCCGCGTCCCTTTTGCGAGCAATGTAGGCGTTTCAATATTCCTCCCCAGATGCGAATGAATATTCCCGTGTTGGGAGAGAGTTTTCATTATTGCATTCAGTCCCGAAGCCGTAAAACAAATGTTTCTCTCTTCCGTTCTGTCGTCACTTTTTCTTTTTACTTTTTTTTTAAATACTCACAGTAGCATGAGTCTTGAAATGGAGGAGAAACAAATTCACGGTTATGTACGGGTACAAATTTATTTAAAGATGAATCTCTACAGAGAGCTTTCGGGAATCTGTTCGATTCACATTTTCAGTCGAACAGATTCCTGAAAGCTCTCTGTAGAGATTTATTTTCGAAATATGTTTGCACCCATACATAACTGTGGATTTGTCTCTCCAATAATAATAATAATAATAATAATAATAATAATAATAATAATAATAATAATAATAATAATAATAATAATAATAATAATAATAATAATAATAATAATAATAATAAGAGTGCTGTTAACTTACTTTCTCTCCCAGCATAAAAAATGAAAATACTGAAGAGTAGATTTTAGTTATTCATCTGCCGTGATTTACTGTTTTAGGTATAATAATAATAATAATAATAATAATAATAATAATAATAATAATAATAATAATAATAATAATAATAATGTCTCAAGATTTATTTTTAAATATTTGCACCCACACATAACAATGGCTCTGTTTCTCCATTTTTTTTTATTTATTGGAAGGTCATGGGTCAAACAAAGGCCCCTTTCCTTGGCATTACTGAAGTCATTATACCATCCTTCATAATTTACCGTCATTATATTCAGTTCTTCATTGGCAGACGTCCATGATTGCTCTTCATGTTGTATTCATCTGTTTATGAAAGCGTCATTCAAAAGCATATTCCGCGGACGATGTGAATTTGTGTTTTGTTTTCCAATGCTCCTGTGACTGCGCTCTCTCTCTCTCTCTCTCTCTCTCTCTCTCTCTCTCTCATTTCATTGGCTCTCAGTCCTTATTGTGACTCATTACTGATCGGACCAGATATCTCCACGCCAAAGTTATTATTATTATTATTATTATTATTATTATTATTATTATTATTATTATTATTATTATGAAGCTGCATTTTTACAGTCATTATCATAACCGCTTTCCTTCTCTTTATTATTATTATTATTATTATTATTATTATTATTATTATTATTATTATTATTATTATGATCGAAGACAACGTCTACATTCCCCGCAACAATTCGAAACTGAAAGCATTCAGAGAAAGCATCCAGGGAAAGCATTCATGGTCAAAAACTCGGAGAAAGCATTCAGAGGAGGCATCCATGGAAAGCATTCACGAAAGCATTCTGGAAAAGCATCCAGAGAAATCTTCCATAGAAAGCATTCACGAATGCATTCTGGAAAAGCATCCAGAGAAAGCATTCAGGGAAAGCATGCAGCGAAACCATCCAGAGAAAGTATTCAGGGAAAGCATTCAGGTAAAACGTTCAGGTAAAGCATCCAAAGAAATCATCCAAAGAAATCATTCTGAGAAAGCATTCAGAGAAAGCATTCAGGGAAATTATCTAGAGAAAGCATTCAAGGAAAGCATCCAGGGAAACCATCCAGAGAAAGCATTCAGGGAAAGCATTTTGGTCCGCAGTCAGAGAAAGCATTCATGTAAACAGTTCAGGAAAGCATTCAGGGAAAGCATCCAGGGAAAGCATTCAGGAAACCATTCAGGGAAACCAATCAGGATAGTATTCAGGAGAAAGCAATCAGGAAAAGCGTTCAGAGAAAGCACCCAGGTAAAGCACCTAGGGGAAAGCATTCTGGGAAAGCAATCGGGAAAAGCATCCAGGGAAAGCACCCAGGGGAAAGCATTCGAGGAAAGCACCTGGCCTCTGCCGAACTAATATCAACCCCGGCCCTTCCCATCAGGAAACTCTTCTTCTTCTTCTTCTTCTTCTTCTTCTTCTTCTTCTTCTTCTTCTTCTTCTTCTTCTTCTTCTTCTGCAACAAAGCAAATTCGACATCATTATTGCAAAGCGTCTAACTTTGCAATGCGAGACTCCGGGACGTCCGAAAGTTGATACTGCCGAATAATGACACTTAGTCACTCACGGCCTTTCAGAGCCGGGTCGAAATTGCAAGGTATTAGTGGCGTTGGGAAATGGTGGCTACGCGAGGAAAAGTCTGGTAACGGGGTTTAATGATTTGACGATAATTGAATTTTTATGTGTGTGTGTGTGTTTGTGAGGTGTACTTGTGACGTTTTAATACCAAAAGTTTCCGCTTGCTGAGGGCGATTGTTTTAATACTAAAAGTTTCCCCTCGTATGAGAACCAAGCGTAGAGATTGTTTTAATACCAAAAGTTTCCGCTCGCTGAGAACGAAGTATAGAGATTGTTTTGATACCAAAAGTTTCCTCTCGCATGAGAACGCATGATTTGTTTTGAACGAAAAAGTACAGATGAGAACGAAGTTGTTTTAACACCAAACGTTTCCGCTCACTGAGAACGACGTACGGAGATTGTTTTAATACCAAAAGTTTTCGCTCGCATGAGAACGAAGTATAGAGATTAATTTTGTAATTTTTTTTATAAACCGTCAAAGTATAGATATTGTGTCATTATTTCATAAAAAAAAGCCTTTTCTGACCTAAAATACGAAAATAACTCACGTGAGATTAGTAATAGAAGTTGATAACCAAGAAGTGAGTTATTACAAATCACACTGATGATAATATTATTTATATATTTAGCATTTATTTATTTTCTTTTTTATTCATTTCGCAAATGGCATTGCAAATCCTAGCAGATAATGGAGGAAATTGAGTGTTCAGTTAGATTGCAGATGATGTTATTGCATCATTTACCTTCGGGTATTGAAAAGTGAAACATTAAATGAATCAACTTGCAATAGTAAGCATAATCATTTTTGAAATGTTTAAAACCCTTATTTTCTGAACTCTGACCACAAAAGCAGGAATAATAACAGAAGTAGGATTCATTACAACAAGGCAAAAAGAGTAGCAAAAAATATAATGTGCAAATGCAGGCAAAACAAGAACTTCAAAAATATTATTATAAGTGCAAGTTGAATTGTTTTAGGGTAGTAATGCATTGCAATTGCACTTGAAGTTTTGAGGTTCCAATTGCACGTCCTCAGTAAGGGGGGCCTGTTCCAAAGTCCAAAGGTGCGAGGTATAAAGGACCTCTGGAACTGTTGGAGAAGTTCGACAGCGAGGCACGTTTACTGCACATTGGTGCTGCTGTTCGGAAAATCTGTTCCGTACAAATTGCCTGGTAAATTTGGAGTTTACGAAGTGATACATTCTGATATAGGAACATATCCTTCAAAGTTGGTCTGCCTCAGGCCTCCAAAGCTCCATCAAGCTCCGAATCTCCGAAACTCCAAACAGCGAGCTCCAAATTTCCCAGATTTCAGCTCACCCAGTTAGGGACACCCCCTCCCCTCATCCCACCACCTCTTTCCCCCCAAATTCCTCCAGTTCGCCTGACCGTCGGGGAAGAATATCTATCAAACACCATCATCTCTCTCTCTCTCTCTCTCTCTCTCTCTCTCTCTCTCTCTCTCTCTCTCTCTCTCTCTCTCTCTCTCTGTTTCTATCATATTTTTTATGCTTATAGTAAGTTCCATACCAAATGACTCTTTATTTTACACTTTCATTAATGTTCTCTCTCTCTCTCTCTCTCTCTCTC
>NC_089776.1:8175417-8197917 GCF_040412425.1 Macrobrachium rosenbergii
TGGTGCCTGAATTGTCTTCTTCACCCGCCTGGATGAAATTGCCGCTTGATTCGGGTGTCATCCACTTCAAGCAATGCACGCAGCGGTGTTTGCTCGGCAATTTGCTTGTGATGGAAGGAAAACAATCTTCTTGCTGAAGCGGACAAGAAAAAAAAATTGATGGGGTATCTTTCGAGGACTGAGAGAGAGAGAGAGAGAGAGAGAGAGAGAGAGAGAGAGAGAGAGAGAGTCACGCGATTCTTAGCGTCTTTACCGGGCGTTGGTGACCGAGGAGGTTTGGTGGGGGAGGGGGGATGGGGTTTGGTGGAGGAAGTGTTGGTGATTAATTCCTGGGAATAGGGTGAGAATGGTTCTCCATTATCGAAGAAGGAAAAGCAGAGAATGTAGGAAAAAGAAGATAGATTAGATAAGAAAGAGGGAGAATGTGAATAACAAAAGGAAGCAGAGAAAATAGGGAGAAGATAGAGTAAATGAGAAAGAGAGAGACTGTGAATAATAAAGAGAGTTTGAGTGAACTTGAATATATAAAATTCTTATATATTAATAACGCCAATAATAACAAGTAAAAATGCGCCGAAGCTTCTTCGGCGCAATCCAGTTTTCTGTACAGCGTATAATCAGGCCCGCCGAAAACAGATCTATCTTTCGGTGGTCTCGTATAATGCTGTATGAGCCACGGCCCATGGAACTTTAACAACGACCCGGTGGTGGCCTATCCTATATCGTTTGCCAGATGCACGATTATGGCTAACTTTAACCTTAAATGAAATAAAAACTACTGAGGCTAGAGGGCTGCAATTTGGTATGTTTGATGATTGGAGGGTGGATGATCAACATACCAATTTGCAGTCCTCTAGCCTCAGTAGGTTTTAAGATCTGAGAGTGGACAGTAAAAGTGCGGACAGAATTAAGTGCGGACGGACAGACAAAGCCGGCGCAATGGTTTTCTTTTACAGAAAACGAAAATGGCTGTTCAGTTCATATTATATTTTACGCTAAGATTCATTTGGGGTTTGTAAGAGTTTGAAATCGCCTTATAAAAAAAAGCAGTTGCTTGCTAAGCTGCTTCCCACTTTCTGAAAGACTATTACAAGGCAAAAAAAAAAAAAAAAAACTCTTATTTTGCAAGATGTTTTTCATAAGACGGAAGTGAAACTGGGTACCAGCACGACTTGTCATCATTATTCATTTTGGTTTCGCATTTATTTGTTTTTTCGTCTGTCTTTTATTGTTGTTACTGGGTTTAGTTTTCTGTAAAAGAAAACTATATTGTGCCAGCTTTGTCTGTCCGTCCGCACTTTATTCTGTCCGCACTTTTTATGTCCGCCCTCGGATCTTAAAACCTACTGAGGCTAGAGGACTGCAAATTGGTATGTTGATCATCCACCCTCCAGTCATCAAACATACTAAATTGCAGCCCTCTAGCCTCAGCGGTTTATATTTTATTTAAGGTTAAATTTAATCATAATCGTACTTCTGGCAACGACATAGGAGATGTCACCACCGGGCCGTAGTTAAAGTTTCATGGGCCGCGGCTCATACAGCATTATACCGAGACCACCGAAAGTTAGATCTGTCTTCGTTGGCCTAGATTATACGCTGTAGTGGCTGTACAGAAAACTCGATTGCGCCGAAGAAACTTCGGCGCATTTTTTACTTGTTACATTTGATCCCAATAAAACTCGCAATTGTGGCAGAAGCATTGCCCCAGTCCAGACTAAATCTCTCTCTCTCTCTCTCTCTCTCTCTCTCTCTCTCTCTCTCTCTCTCTCTCTTTGGGAGGAACCGGGGCTTCATAATGAATCACATTTAGTATGAAAATAACTCTCTCTCTCTCTCTCTCTCTCTCTCTCTCTCTCTCTCTGGGAGGAATCGAGGCTTTATAATGAATCACATTTAGTATGAAAATCTCTCTCTCTCTCTCTCTCTCTCTCTCTCTCTCTCTCTCTCTCTCTCTCTCTCTATAATGAAGACCTCGTGTGAGATTTTCGTTTCTGTGGGAAACCTCTCGAAATGAGGTCGGGAGGGGGTTTGGGATTGGTGGGAGGAGGAGGAGGAGGTTGGTGGGTGGAGTAAGGAGTGAGGGAGGTAGGAGTAGGAGTAGGAAGGATGCAAGGAGGTGCCGGTTAAAGAAAATGCTTTATTCATGAGATTTTAAATTCTGTGCAGCGGCGCCATTTTTTACTTGTTATGTATTCATGAGGGAAAATTTAATTGCTTGACACAATTACTGCCACTCCTCCTCCTCCCTCTCCTCCTCCTCCTCCTCCTCCTCCTCCTCCTCCTCCTCCTCCTCCTCCTCCTCCTCCTCCTCCTCCTCCTCCACAGTCATCCAGGGTTCGGTCCCGATGTGATTCAGAAATATATATATATATATATATATATATATATATATATATATATATATATATATATATATATGTATATGTGTGTGTGTGTGTGTGTGTGTGTGTGTGTGTGCAGCCATCTGGAGGCATATCCTAAAAGAGCAAAAGCAGAATTGTAAGAAACAAAACTATTGACGTGAGAATCGTGAAAACAAAAGCATCATGAATAGAAGACTTTATCCTGGAAGAAAATGAACATCAGTGTGATTGAACGATTCTAACAAAGCTTCAAGGAATTTCACATTGCAAGCACCCACTCGTTTTTGCATCTAGAGATTGGGCGGCGTTTGATAGAGATTTGTCGGAATATTAATTCTTAAAAATAAAACAACGAGAGAGAGAGAGAGAGAGAGAGAGAGAGAGAGAGAGAGAGAGAGAGAGAGAGAGAGAATTCTTTTTCTCTTTTATTGGAACAGCGTGCTTGAATTACCCCGTATGGCGGTTTGACTGAACCGCTAATATCTTTTTTTTTTTTTTTATCTTCCTGTTTATGCATTCCTTTATTCTCTCTGTTTTGTTTATTCTTTATGTTTCTCATCCTTTTCTGTACATTGTGAATTCTTCTTCTTTTTTGTGGCATCTTCTTTGGGTCCTTATGACACCAGATACAATTAGCGTTCCTGCCGTGTTTCTTCTCTCTCTCTCTCTCTCTCTCTCTCTCTCTCTCTCTCTCTCTCTCTCTCTCTCTCTCTGCTTTCCGCGCCCTTCCGTTTCTTCCTCTGTTGCCAAAGCAGCTAGTGGAATTTACAAAAAAAAAAAAAAAAAAAATTCCCAGTGTGATTTTTCTGTCGCTTAATTGGTTGACTTGGAATTAGGTTTCTTATTTTGGGTTTCTTGGAATTAGGTTTCTTATTTTGGGTTTCTTGTGTTCCTGGTAGCCATTTTTCACCCAGTTTCATTTTCAAGAGTTTTTTTTTTCTTACTTCCTGTTCTCTCGTTAAGTATTCTAATTGGGTATTGTATGCAAATTCTTGACGTGCCCCTATGAATGTCGAATCTCACCTAGGCTCGTATTTTGGCGTACTGTTAATTTTTGTTTTTTTCAAATGTTCCAAATTTCCAAACTTTCAAATTGAAATATGTTTATATTTATAATACTTTCAGGGGTTTTCAAATGTTTTCTGTAGGGTAACTAAACTCAGTGTTTTTCTAAATTTTCAAAATTTTCAAATATTCAAATTATGTATATACAGTATATATGTATGTATATATATATATATATATATATATATATATATATATATATATATATATATATATATATATATATATTTGCATGGGTTTTCACATTCTTTTGCATTGTTTACAAGTGTAAAGTAACTAATCACAGTAGTGTTTTCCCTCTATATATAGTTTTACTATATTTTTTGATGGCGTTGCTTATTTGATGTAAAAACCATTCCACGTCAGCCTGATGCCAGTCTTAATAGACCCGATGTATAAAAGAAAAGGAACTGAAAAAATAAATTCCAGCTTAACGCTTTAGAAAATAAAATCTATTAGCCTCGTTAAGTTCTGGAGAAGACAAGGAAAACGAGAGAAGAATGAAAGTTCCAAAGTTTGCCTTTTGAAGTTGAGAAACGGTTGACGTTCACAGTTTATTTTTTAATTATTTACTTATATTTTTATTTATATTTTGTATTTATTTATTTGATAATTTATCTGTTTTTCTATTAAGTGATCTCCTATTTCTGTTTTTCCCATTACCTTCTGTTATTTCTTTCGAATGAACGCCTTAATATTCTTCGGAAGCTCGAATTGGGCCTGTTCCATATGAATAGGTTTCATAATAATAATAATAATAATAATAATAATAATAATAATAATAATAATAATATTCTTTAGAAGCTTGAATTTCAAGTCAGTGGCCCCTTTGGTGGGCTTGTTCTATATGAATAGGTCTCATCTTCTGAATAATAATAATAATAATAATAATAATAATAATAATAATAATAATAATAATAATAATAATAATAATAATGTGTGGTCTGGTGTGGACCTTTGAATAGGTGTTAGGAGGACGCCTGTTAGGTAATATTGATTTTTATCAATTGGTAATACTCTCCTTCACAGATATTTTCAACGATGTAATTCCTTGCACAGTTCTGTAAATACGTTTAAATCCATTGCTTGTACCAGGATGCGAAACCTTTCTTTGTTACTGTAGATATATGTCCCTTGCTTTACTGAGCTCGAAATGTCATGCAGTTGTTGATATTCGCAGTGTCAGTTCTCTTGGACTGCACTGCCTTAAAATGGAAGACTGCAGTTTCTGCAAAAATACAAAACTGAGAAAAATGGTAGATACTGCAGTTTTCCCTTGCCCTACTGCTGATTTTGCAGATGCTGCAAATGGGACGCCCTAAATAAAGATTGAAGAATCATTCTTTAATTGCAGTAACTTTTGTATTAGTGTTTCACGAGTCCAATAGGTGGCATATCTCAGTTTCGAAAATTTTGCAGATACTGCGGTTTTCCATTTTGGGGCAGTATAGATAAAGTGTTGTAAAGCTTATGCAACTATTTCAAGTTCCCTGTCTTATGCAGTTAGCGTGAGAAGATGATGAGTATTGCTTATTCCATTTTTCTTAACTTTATTCCGTTCTTATTGCGTTGTTGATGATATACGCCTTTTGTGATTGAATTCAGTAGAACAACTCCCACTCTTCAAGAAAAAAAGAAAGGTCGTTCGTTACTATATGTTCCTTATTATATTCACCCAGCTTCCAAGTGCAATAAATTATTCATTCTACTCTCCCCCTTTCATTCTTATTGCATTTTTGACAGGTCCACCCATACTGACATTCTCCAATAGGGCGTCCCATAATGGCCAACCACCCCCAAAAAAAAAATTGTGGTTATGATTTTCTTTAATATACACTCATTGCATTTTTGACAGACCCACCCATGTTCTGTCATCCCCAGTTGGACATCCCAGAAAGAACTAAACCATCCCCCCTCCCCCCCCCACCCCACGAAAAAATATGGTTATGGGTTTTTCTCTAATATATATAGAGGGCATTTTGCGAGGCCATCTCGGTCAGGCTTCAGGCGAGGTCAAAGACGGGTCAGGGAACTCGGTTATGAAGTCGCCGAAGTGGGAGACAGAATAAATTGCACGCGTGCTCCTGGGGTCTGGAATATTGAAACGGCTTTTGCATTTTATGGCTGTGTATTTTATATGCATAAGTATGGACACGGATGTTTATGCCTCTGGGAGAGAGAGAGAGAGAGAGAGAGAGAGAGAGAGAGAGAGAGAGAGAGAGAGAGAGAGAGAGGTTTGTATCATGACACCGAGGCGATTTGGTTTCTATGTATTTTCTATATTTTGAGATATATAATCTTCGTCAATTTGGTTTTCCATAATCACAAACACACACATATATATATATATATATATATATATATATATATATATATATATATATATATATATATATATATATATATATATATACACACACACACACTTATATATAAAATGCCCTGCTGTGCAGAAGGATGCTTTAAAAAAGTTTTTAATGGATGAAGAGTACTTTCTCTCTCTCTCTCTCTCTCTCTCTCTCTCTCTCTCTCTGGCCGTATGAGAGTCAGTGATAATTAAGATAAGAGGTCCAATATAGCAGTTCAGATTCTTCGCCCTTTTGGTGTAAAGCCGTAGTTTGTATGTTGACAGATACTAGGGTTATCAGCATATCCCCTTGATGTTTTAAGTCCTTAAGGGAGGAATTCAAATGATGATGTAATAAATCCTAATATTTCAAATATTTTATACGAGCTTGATGGCGTGTGCTACGCTGCGCTGGAAGCTGGCGCTGCCCGTCACGTCCCCCCTACCCTCCCGATCCCCTACCTACCGCGCCCCACCTGGGGCGGACAAACAGGTTTGCAGGAGGAGGGTGGACGTGTCACGTCTCCTCTACCCTCCCGATCCCCTACCTACCCCTCCCCACCCGGGAAGGACAAACAGGTTTGTGGGAGGAGGTTGGACGCGTCATGTCTCCCATACCCTCCCGATCCTTTACCTACTCCACCCCCACCCTGGGCGGACAAACAGGTTTGCAGGAGGAGGGTGGACGTGTCATGTCTCCCATACCCTCCCACCCCCATCCCCAAACAGGTTTGCAGGACCTGTCACTCCTCTACCCTCCACCCTACCTACCACGCAGACAAACGAGAAAGGTCCAATAGAATTTTATTACTATAGAAGATTGACAGATGCCCGCCCCTACTCAAATCATCACGGAGACGATGAAGAAATGTCTCGGTAATTCCAAAAGGGTATTTGACGATTGGGAAATAGCCTCGTCACACATTACTCGCGGGAGACTCGTGTAGGGATGTTGTTAATGGGGCTGTTGCCTCGCGTCATCAGGAAGAGAAATTATGAATGGCTTCGTTAGGAAGGGGTTGGGAGCCGATGGACAAATACGAGGTGAAATGGAGGATGACAGGGAAACATAACATGACGGGGAATTTGGAGACAGTTGCTCTCAATTACGTTTTCATATTCAAGCGTTATGGCGAATTTAACGTTTCTCTTGGTCTTGGACCTCGAGCCCTTGTATAAGAAAGGAGAGCCGTTGTATATCCTTCTGAATAAATGATAGCAGTTGAACCTGAAGTCTCTTGCTTAGTAGTGAGGTGCTAATCGAGATTTCATATGTTTGCCCTCTCCCGTAGGGGGTTAGTGCCGTCAGTGCCCCTCTTGCGGTGCACTGTAGGGATTGCTTAAAGTTCTTTGCAGCGTGCCTTCCTTAGGCCCCTAGCTGCAACCCCTTTCGTTTCTTTTACTGTACCTTCTTTCATATTCTCTTTCTTCCATCTTACTTCCCACCCTCTCCTAACAATTGATTCTTAGCGCAACTGCTTTGAGGTTTTCCTCCCGTTACACCTTTCAGACCCTTTACTGTCAATTTCCCTTTCAGCGCTGAATGATCTTATAGGTCCCAGCGCTTGGTCTTTGGCCTAAATTCTATATTCAATTGAATTCAGTTCACATGTTTGCTATACCCTTAGTCTTCTGATCAATGTAAGTCGAGCAACAATGTGGCTGCTCGGAACTTGTATGTGTGACCACCTAAAGATTGTAGAGCTGCTGGTATTGCGCATGAGCCCACTGGAAGCGTATCGTCTTCTGGGGTCACCCCCTGCATTGGGGAAAGAATTGCAGATTAGGGATAAGTACAAAATATACCAAATATCTCAAGAACAGGCAATTCTCGAGTGGTCCGCTGCTATAGTGGGTAGTGTCGTGGTATGCCACTCAGATGTCGCGTGGTTCGCGTCTCTGCCAGGGCGATGAAAAATCGCTGGCTCTGTATCATGATCAGTTGCTGATGCAGTGTGGGGTCTGCTGCGGTGGGAGGTTGAAACCAACATTCTTTGGAAGCTTGAATTTCGAGTCAGTGGCCCCTTTGGTGTGCTTGTTCATGTGGATAGGTTTCATCTACTGAAATAATAATAATAATAATAATAATAATAATAATAATAATAATAATTATAGTAGCCCTTCAGATACAGAAAATAAAAAAAAAGACTTAATAAGATTACTAATCTGTGGTGGGTACGTGACGTCCTGAATGTGTTAAAATCACTACAATGGATCGAAAAAGGATCTTTATAAACCATCACAATAATGGAGACGATTTAACCACTTACCAGTTCTTCACTTCAAAACCTTCCATGTACTCGCTACCAACGACACACACAGGAGCGAAATCCTTTCCCTTGAAAGTGGGCGTGAGGTGGAAGGCGTCGAACCGAAAGCAGGGCGTAGGTGGTTGGAGGAGACCGTCTGAGGAACGAAAATACTCTTAAGATAAAATGAATTGGAAATGAACATGGAAATGTATTCGCATGCATTTCGGAAGGTTAAGAGGTTTTCAGGATCCTGAGAGAGAGAGAGAGAGAGAGAGAGAGAGAGAGATGGGTCCTTCTGGGGTTGGGGCGGCTTGCTGTTGGGAGGGGACGGGTCCTACGGACGTGGGAGTGAGTTAGGAATCAAAGGACTCCGTTCCAAGGACTTTTTATTTATCGAGGACGTTCCCAGGGGACGATTTTTAGATGGCACTGGTGTGGAAGAAAATGGGAGAGGTGGAATAAGGAATGGGTGGAGAAATAGAAAGGAAACGAAAGTGAAGAAAAGGAAATTAAGAATAGAGGAAAAACTGTTTTAGAAGGTAGAAAGAGAGAAAGAGAAGTAATTTCAGAATTGATGATAAGATAAATATTAACAGGAGAAAACCAAAAGAATTACTTATCAAGAGAAGAATTAAAAGTGAAAAGGCCTATATTTAGAGTAAATGTGAAACTCTTAAAATTATGGAACCAAATGAAGAATGAACTATAAGAAGAAGAATAACAAGAGGGATGGTTATGGGGAATTTGGGGAATAGGATAGAAAAAGACCCATGTGGAAAAACGATAGTTCTTTGAGATTATGGAAAAGGAATATTTATGATAGCAGAAAGACAGTTATTTTTATACTAGTGGAAAAATAGGAGGATATTATGGAGTTGATGTGAGTAGGAAGATTTTCGGAGTAGCAGAAGACGTCGTTTTGGGAATATTGCAAAGAGAATAATGACTGGATTAGGGAGATGAAGGAAGACATAAAAATGGGAAGAAGAAAGAGGGAGCCATTTTTAGTTTTCTGTACAAGAAAACTATTGTGCCGGCTTTGTCTGTCCGTCCGCACTTTTTTCTGTCCGCCCTCAGATCTTAAAACCTACTGAGGCTAGAAGGCTGCAATTTGGTATGTTGATCATCCACCCTCCAATCATCAAACATACCAAATTGCAGCCCTCTAACCTCAGTTGTTTTTATTTTATTTAAGGTTAATGTTAGCCATAATCGTGCTTCTGGCAACGATATTTGATAGGCCACCACAGTGGCGTGGTTAAAGTTTCGTGGGTCGCGGCCCATAAGCAGTATACGGAGACCACCGAAAGATAGATCCATTTTCGGTGGCCTTGATTATACGCTGTAGAGGCTGTACAGAAAACTCGATTGCGGACAGAATAAAGTACGGACGGACAGACAAAGCCGGCACAATAGTTTTCTTACAGAATACTAAAAATGACTAGATATTGTTTAGCAGTTTGCGAACATTCCGTAAAAAAACCTCCGCTTCTCAGGAGAGTTTTAGTGCCTTGACTGAACTGTGAGTTTAGCAGTTTTGATTAACGAAGTTTGCCTGCGAACTTCACCAAACTCCCCTCTCACTCATGATGTGCGACGCCAGGCCTCTCTTCTCTTCTCTCAGTCAACAATTGTAACAATCCAACACAATTTTGACACAAAGCGCTTTTAGTAAACGGAAAGAATAATCTCACAAAAAGATATCGCTTCGTAACACTTCTACCAAAACAAAACAAAAATAAAAATAAGTCGGGTAAATACAAAAGTCTAAATACAAATATTTCAATCATTTGCAACTCGTTTGTAAAAAAAAAAAAAAAACTCGCAGCGATATGCTTGTGAAAAGATAAAATTTGTATAACTGATCTTATGACATTGTTTTTAGATAATGTCAGGTATCTGTTGCATCATTCGATTGTAGGATTTTGTTCGAATTTTATATCTTTTTCATACTTTCTCTGTTGTCTTTTATTACTTTTTAGTTTTCTGTAAAAGAAAGCTGTTGTGCCGGCTTTGTCTGTCCGTCCGCACTTTATTCTGTCCGCACTTTTTCTTTCCGCCCTCATATCTTCAAAACTACTGAGGCTAGAGGGCTGCAAATTGGTATGTCGATCATCCACCCTTCAATCATGAAACATACCAAATTTCAGCCCTCTAGCCTAATTAGTTTTTATTTGATTTCGGGTTAAATTTAGCCATGAACGTGCGTCTGGCAACGATATAGGACAGGCCACCACCCGGCCGTGTTTAAAGTTTCATGGGTCACGGCTCATAGAGCATTATACTGAGACCACCGAAAGATAGATCTATTTTCGGTGGCCTTGATTATAATTTACACTGTGCATAAAACTCGATTGCGCCGAAGAAACTTCGGCGCATTTTTTTACTTTTTTTTTTTTTGTACAGTTAGATGTCTTTTATCTAAGACTGTCCTGAAAATGCCGGGAATCCGTTGAATTAAAATTGTAAGGACTCTGAATACTAGCCATTAAATGCAGAACACGGAATTTAAAGAAGGCACAGAGAGAGAGAGAGAGAGAGAGAGAGAGAGAGAGAGAGAGAGAGAGAGAAACCACATTCATCTCACCCTCGCCATCGTCATCTCTTCTCCCTATTCAAGCCACTTCCTAATCCCCCTCATTATCATGATTTATTTATCTTACGGTTTATCAGCATCCGAGTCTTTCCCAGATTTATAATCTCCAATTAACCGCCATCCTCCCTTCCATCATCCTTATTCTCTTCTATTCCTCACGTTCATCGTCCCTTTGTCTCTGTTCCTCCCTTCATGCCTTTGTATATCATTCTCATTACGACTTTCCCTCCGTTTAAATCATTCCTCTCTTTTTCTTCCTCGACAAATGGCAAGAATGAAATGAGGAAAGATGTGAGAGAGATATCACAGAAAGTGGTAAAGTATATTTGATAAAGAAGGGAGGAAAGTAAAGTAATGGAATGGAGTAGATAAGAAATAATCGTTGAAAAGTAAGGAAGAACCTTTTTCAGATTATATATATATATATATATATATATATATATATATATATATATATATATATATATATATATATATATATATATATATATATATATATATACATATACATATAGAAGTTTTAGTCAACAGCGAACGGCAATGGAGACTTCAGATTATTTTCCTTGTAGTTAATTTTATCGTTTGAATTACTTTAATTAGTGGCGTCAGTGCACCTCACGCGATGCACTGTAGGCGTTGCTTAAGGTTCTTTGCAGCGTGCCTTCCTTAGGCCCCTTAGCTGCAACCCCTTTCGTTCCTTTTACTATACCTCCGTTCATATTCTCATTTTTCTATCTTACTTTCCTCACCCTTCTCCTAACAGTTGATTCATAGTGCAACTTTGAGGTTATCCTCCTGTTACACCTTTCAAACCTTTTACTGTCAACTTTCCGTTTCACTGCTGAATGACCTGACAGGTCCCAGCGCTTGGCCTAAATTCTATATTATGTTCTATTCTTCTTTTATAAAGTTACTTCGATAGAACTGAATAATAAACCGAAATTGATGAAGGCGGCACAAAAATAGTTAGATTGACTATCAATCATCAGAATGGCTATCAATTATCAGACGGGAGTTGGTAAACAGACCTCATTAAAAGGAATAAGATCAAAAAAGAAATCTCAAGAAAGTCCTAGAGACGTAACAGGAATAACTTGACAGATATAAGATGACACTGAAGACCTGAGAATTCAGGAATAATGATTCAGGATTGTACGTTAATGGAGGTCTCACACAAGGAAATGCGAAATGCTCTTAGGAATATTAGGATGAATTTAAATTATCTTTGAAAGTGCTTGAGTGAGGTGTGTAGGTAGGAGTATAATAGGACTGATTATTCATCTTCTCTTATCTCTTCTTTTCTTTCGTGATAGGATTTATCATTGTTATTTTGTCTCTTCTTCTTCGCCTTAATTGGCCATCGAAGAATAGAGCAATGACGCCCCATTGTCTCAGGTAGAGGCAGTGAAACAGCTGGGAATCTGTAGATATTTCACGTCATTATTATACTACAGAAAAATGTTTGTATCTTATCTAAATATATTCTAAAATTTATTGTTGTTAATAAATGGTTTTCCTTCGTATACACTATTATTCTACGCACAAACAGTTAAGTTATTATCCCCCCATTCTCATCCTCTTTCCCATTTCGCTTTTATTTATTTATTTATTGTTTTATTCCCCTTTTCTCATACCACTGTTTTCTGAGATTGCAGTCTGAAATTTTTATTAAACTTATTTGTATTCCCAGTTTTTCCATATAGTAAGTCTTAATATAGAGTATTAACTTCAATGAATATTATTCCATTGTATTTACTATTGAAAAGGATATCACGAGCATATATATACATACAAGAATACATTGTAATAATTTATCAGGCTTTGCCATGTTCAGTCATAACTTTTACGATAGTCACTCTTTATAATTGAGCGACCCGTTTTCTAAAGTGCATTTGTAAAGAAAATGGGGATGGAGAGAGATAGAGAGAGAGAGAGAGTGAGAGCGACATTGATTGAGTCTTATTCACAATAATATTTGAAAAGAACAGCAGTACGAGTCTTAAAATGGAGAATTCACTTTTATAAAAATAAATACATTTGTAAAGTCACGAAACTGTGGATTATTTTCTCCAACACTTGACATATCGAAACAACAATACTATTCATAAGAGCAACAGCAATTAGTGGCTAATTCCTTCGATGATATCATCGTTCCCCCGTCAGCCAGCTCGCCTCACATCAACCTGCTTACAGTGCCCGGGAAAACGTGTTTACAATCCTTCCGAGAAATGCCCGATAATTCCCGATAATTGGAGCTCATTCATTCCCAAATGCTGGAATGAAGAGTCTCCTCTTTGGGTGAGGATCGATTGAATGCGGAGACGAAGAGGTTTTTGAGAAACTCTGAGAGGAGGGAAGAGGAATTTCCGTCTTCAGTGTTTTGCAATTAGTTCCCCGTTCTGCTTTCTGCCCAAGACAGATGCTGTCATTTAAGCGGAATCCTGTCTGTTTTTTTTTTTTTTTTTTTTTTTTTTGTCTGTATGGCGCTGGCAGTACGATCCTGTTTTTTTTTTATACGGCGAAATTATTTACTTTTTTTTTTTTTTGGTTGCAGTTTTTTTTCTTATATTTTTGGTCAGTTATTATCGTTATTCGTTTCTTTCCACTAATCTTTCTTGTGTTAATTTTGCAAATATTCTTAAAAGAGTTTTTGAATTGCTTATTACATTAATGAATTATATTTTTCCGGGAGTACACGATAACAAAAAACCTTGCATTAATAAATGCGTGGTCTCAAATTTTATAGAATTTGGTACGAATGATCAAATTCTGGTGGTGTAAGTAAAGTTGAAATACGTGTATGCTCTTTCTCTCTCTCTCTCTCTCTCTCTCTCTCTCTCTCTCTCTCTCTCTCTCTCTCTCTCATATATATATATATATATATATATATATATATATATATATATATATATATATATATATATATATATATATATATATATATATATATATACCTTATACTAAACTTTCACTGTAATTTTTCTCTTTATTATAATTTTTCTCTAGATATGAATGATACGAAAATGTCGGTCTATAGTTCTTAATTTAAGTTGAAAATAAAAAAAAATCGTTCATCAGCTAGATTTATTGGAACGTCAAGGGGAAAATCGTACAAGGAGGTGAAATAAATTTGATATGTTTTATTGTTGAGATGCGCTGTGAATTTTTATAGAAGCCCAGTTTCTGTGTAAAACTCTACGGATTTGGCTACCCACGTTTATTTAGTGTACTATATTTATATATATATATATATATATATATATATATATATATATATATATATATATATATATATATATAATATATAATATAAATATATATATATATATATACATATATATATATATATATATATATATATATGTGTGTGTGTGTGTGTGTATTTATGTATTGTATACATATTTATTGTAATCAGCGTATATGTAATAACAGCTTGCCTTTATTATGCATAGTGTCTATTCAAAAATGAAAATATATTTCAATGTAATCACACTTTGTGTTTATATCAAGTGTTGATCTCTTCCCCATTTCATTGACTATATAAAAAAAAATACAAATAAATAAAAAAATAAGAAAATTAAAACAAAGAATATTGTGGGTTTTAGTTTCCTGTAAAAGAAAACTATTGTGCCGGCTTTGTCTGTCGTCCGCACTTTATTTGTCCGCACTTTTTCTGTCCGCCCTCAGATCTTCAAAACTACTGAGGCTAGAGGGCTGCAAATTGGTATGCTGATCATCCACCCTCCAATCATCAAACATACCAAATTGCAGCCCTCTAGCCTTAGTAGTTTTTATTTTATTTAAGGTTAGAGTTAGCCATAATCGTGCTTCTGGCAACGATACAGGTACCAACAACACAGGCCACCACCGGACCGTGGCTGAGTTTCATGGGCAGTGGCTGAGACCACCACAGGGCCGTGGCTGCGTTTCATGGGCCGCGGGTAGAAGTTTCAAACATCATTATGCGCTGTGCAGTAAACTAGATTGCGCCGAAGAAACTTCGGCGCATTTTTTGCTTGTTTTTATTCTTAAATAGTTTCCCGGATCATCTCATGAATCCGACCTCCACTGCAGCCTTCTTATTATATAAGCCGCTGTTGATTCCAGACGTCTCTCTCTCTCTCTCTCTCTCTCTCTCTCTCTCTCTCTCTCTCTCTCTCTCTCTCTCTCTCAGAATCCCGCATTATACCGTAAGTTGCGAGATTGCATCTCAAAACGGAATCATCAACGAAGAAAGTAAAATGGGGGAGCTGGTTGTTGGTGGGGGTGGTGTTAGGGGAAGGGAGGAGGGGATATGAGGGAGAGGGGAGGGGAGGGGAGGGGGTCTATAGGTAGGTGGTGCTCATTGGGGGTGGAATGGAAATTAAAGGTATGATGATAAGGATGGTTAGACTGCTTAATGACGTGGAAAATGACGCGCCTTCAGACGGTTTTGAAAAGAGATGGAGAATAAGGAGAAGAAGAGAATGAGGAAGAAGATGATGGGGGAAAAAATGAGAGCTAGAAGATGGCTGAGGAGGAGGAGGAGGAGGAGGGAAGGGAAGAGGAAGACGAGAACTCGATATCTTTCTGCGGAGGAAGAAGAAGAAGAAGATGCTATTTGGGAAAGAGGAAAAAAATATATCCCCGGATGAAAAGAATCGGGGAAAACATTTTCATAAACAGTAAAATCAGTAAAGGATGAAATGGGGAAAATAGACCTCCTCCTCCTCCTCCTCCTCCTCCTCCTCCTCCTCCTCCTGGTTCAATGCAGAGACTTTCCCAGATGCGAGAGGCATTTGGGATTGCGTTTTGTGATAACATCGTCATTCTCGCCAGAAGAAGAATGTAGCTCAAATGAGCAAAAAGTTATATTAGGAATCGTGTTGGAAAAACCTTCGCTTGTGTATTTCAGAGAGAGAGAGAGAGAGAGAGAGAGAGAGAGAGAGAGAGAGAGAGAGAGAGAGAGAGAGGTATTAGAACACGTGTTGGAAATAACCTAGCTTGTGTATTTCAAAAAGAGGTTCTGGAGAGAGAGAGAGAGTTATATTAGAGATTGTCATGGAAAAGACCTTAGCTTGTGTATTTCAAGAAGAGGTTCTGGCGAGAGAGAGAGAGAGAGAGAGAAAGTTTTATCTCCTGTTCAATACGTGACTCTTAATTTGATTTTATTTACTGATAGTCAAAAGGTATTTCGCTTTTTCCAATGCAGATATCGGTTGGATTGAAAATTTATGCCCTTAAATAGCCCAGGCCTATAAGTTAAGTTAAGTATACCTTAGTTTTACCAGACCACTGAGCTGATTAACAGCTCTCCTAGGGCTGGCCCGAAGGATTAGACTTATTTTACGTGGCTAAGAACCAATTGGTTACTTAGCAACTGGACCTACAGCTTATTGTGGAATCCGAAACACATTATAGCGAGAAATGAATTTCTATCACCAGAAATAAATTCCTCTAACTCTTCATCAGCCGGCCGGGGAATCGAACTCCGGCCCAGCGAGCGCCAGTCCACAGCTCTACCGACTCACCCAACGCAGAGCTGAAGGACCAGGAAAGAGATTGGTGGGGGCGGGGGGAGATAAGAAAGAAAATGGGACTCTAACTCTCCTGAAAGTAAAAAAAAAAAAATAAATAAAAATCAAAGCTATATGGAAACCAGAAGCAAGAGGGGAATCCTGAAGCTTATCCGTGAAAGGAAAAACGATCAAGGAGCCAAGTAATTTAAGAATGTTTGACTTCCTCAGAGAAAATATGAGAAGAGGTGGCTTGACGTATCTCTCTCCCACAGCTATGGCAATGGCTACTGAATCGGTACCTTTAGATGCGAGAGATGAAGATGAAAATATAAAAGTAATATTAAGTTTCTGTAATTGGCATGAAAAGTAAGACTTGCCTACACCTGAAATGTTGACATATTTTAGAGGTTGAATTAAAATTTCATCAGATTTAAATGAATGGGCGCTTGAAGAGGAAAGAATTGCAAAAATTTACTGCATATACCTTGTACTTCACTCTGTATAAAGTCAAGAAGTTTACCTACACACACACATATATATATGTATATTTATATATATATTCAGATATATATACAAATATATAATATATATATATATATATATATATATATATATATATATATATATATATATATATATATATATATATATATATATACATATACATATGTGTGTGTTTTAGGCTGCCACAAACATATTCTTTGAAACATCTCACTGAGATTGTTAATCATTCTTCCAAACCAAAGCGGATATTCTCTGTATTTTTCCGGCCAGTCAAACATTCACAAAATTTTATATAACAAAAAAATATAACTATATTAAAACATTCAACCATGCAACTATAAATTCGTAAATGTAAGTAAATGAACAAAGTTTGACACCTAGTTACGAAAGACAAAGCTAAGAGCTTTAAATAAAAAAAAAGAGAAAAAAAAAAACAGTGAACGAGAATTTTAATACCAAAGTGAGGAAGGACGGACTTTCTGTCTGTGCCAGAATGTTTAAGGGCTTTGAGCCGAGCTGCGGAATAAGATGCAAATGGCGTCAGATGCACCAGTTTTACGGCCTGAAAGTCAAGGAGAATGAATTACGCTTGAGACATCCTTGTTGAGAAGGGGGGAGGGGGGCCGGAGGACCCCTGGGGAAGAGGGGAGGGGGCGGAGGACCCCTGGGGAAGAGAGGAGGGGCGGTGGGTGGTGGGACCCCTGATAGAGTAAGGGGGGGCAGTAGCTCTTGAAGGAATGTCCTTCGGTGTCTAGGTCTCCTGTTGACCCTTTTTGGAAACTTTCCACTTTCTTTTGCCTTCTTTTCGTGTTTCTTCTTTTCAGTGTCCTTCGTCTTTTCGCGTTTCTTCTCTTTTCGCTTTCCTTCTTTCTTCTTTTCGTGTTTCTTCTCTCTCTCTTTATCCTCATTGCTTCTCTTTTCCTCTTTCGGTTTCTCCTGGTCGTTCCTGATTCTTGTTGACTGTGACTTGATTTTGGGCACTTTACCCTTTCGTCGTCCCTGTCCATTCTCAGTCTTCTTATCGTTCTCAGTCTTCTCATCGTTCTCAGTCTTCTTATCGTTCTCAGTCGTTTCATCAGTCTCAGTCTTCTTATCGTTCCTTAGTCTTCTTGTTGTTCTTAGTCTTCTTATCGTTCCCAGTCTTCTCATCGTTCTCAGTCTTCCTTATCATTCCCAGTCTTCTTATCATTCTCTGTTTTCTTATTATTCCAGGTCTTCTTATCAGTCTTCTTATCATTCTCAGTCTTCTTATCATTCTCAGTCTTCTTATCATTCCTAGTCTTCTTATCATTCCTAGTCTTCTTATCATTCTCAGTCTTCTTATCATTCCTAGCCTTCTTATCATTCCTAGCCTTCTTATCATTCCTAGTCTTCTTATCATTCTCAGTCTTCTTATCATTCCTAGCCTTCTTATCATTCTTAGTCTTCTTATCATTCCCAGTCGTCTTATCATTCCCAGTCTTCTTACCATTATGAGTCTTCTTATTTTCAGTCTTCTTATCATTCCCAGTCTTCTCTTCATTCTCGGTCTTCTTTCCATTCCCAGTCGTCTTATCATTCTCAGTCTTCTTATCTCACAAGCTCGCCTTCCCTCGCTTCCTCCACCTCATCCCAATATGCAGTTCACTTCTTTTTATCCACTAAATAATCCTTCCATCACCATTTCCTCCTATAATCCTCTCCGCCCCCCAAATCCCTCCCATTCTCCCCATCCTTTCAGTTTCCGGTGTATATGTATATATATATATATATATATATATATATATATATATATATATATATATATATATATATATATATATATATATATATACACACATATATATATCATTTTAAGCAATTTTAGACATTCATTTGAAACGTCGTATTATTTAATTTGATAAAATCGTTCAGTTCTGTAAAGATAGGACTTATTATCGCAGTTTTTTTAATTCCAGTTACACACAAACATACGCAAACACACACACACACACACACACACACACACACACATATATATATATATATATATATATATATATATATATATATAATTATGTGTGTGTGAGCATCTGTTCATTCACTATTTTTACTTCTTTAATGAGCACTAGAATTCCTCGCTTGTATATTCCTCGAATTGCGGCATTGAAAAGATATCGTGAAATGGCATTGGGAAAATCGCTTGAGTTTTGCATCGTCGCTTTCGTGGAATGAAAAATATTATACCCAGCGAGAGGGCAAAAGCGGTATAAACTATGAGAGAGAGAGAGAGAGAGAGAGAGAGAGAGAGAGAGAGAGAGAGAGAGAGAGAGAGAGAGAAATACGAAGTTAGGAAATAGCAGGAAAGTGAACATACAGTAAATTTGATGTGTAACAGATATACGGTAGTGACAGTTGACTGATTTGGAAATATCTAGCGTTGCAAAAGCCCCCCTTTTTTTAATGGATATTAAAGTGAGTGACAAGTTATATAAGGAAAGTGGTTTTCTTCAGCTGAACATTTTGCCTGAGAGACGGAGGCGGAAGTCAAACTCCTTCAAATGTTGTTAGACACAAGAGGAACCGCAAATATTAAAGTGGTTCAAGATTTAAAATTTGGAGACGACATTTTACAATATTTAATGCGGATTATCAAGGCCAGTCCTGTTGGCTTATGTAAAATCACATATTTTGTAAAGATTCATCATGATCGGGTTAAGTGAATTTATGTACGAAAAATATTTTCAACAGTCTACTGTATTGACAAAAGTAAAACAAGTGAAAAAATGCGCCGAAGTTTCTTCGGCGCAATCGAGTTTTCTGTACAGCGTATAATGCTGTATGAAATTTTCAGCCACGGCCCATGAAACTCTCAGCCGCGGCCCGGGAAACTTTCAGCCGCGGCCCGGTGGTGGCATGTGTTCTTGGCACTTACAGCAGTGCCAGACGCACGATCGTGGATAACTTTAACCTGAAATAAAATAAAAACTACTGAGGCTAGGGGGCTGCAGTTTGGCATGTTTGATGATTGGAAGGTGGATGATCAACATACCAATTTGCAGCCCTCTAGCCTCGGTAGTTTTTTAAGATCTGAGGGCGGACAGAAAAATAGGCATCTCAATAGTTTTCTTTTACAGAAAACTAAAAAGATTGTGTTCTCTGCCATTATATTGAAGAATTCTATAAAAATCGGGAACCTGATCGTCTGTGCCTGTGAGAATTATAGATTCCGCAAAGTAATATCTATAGACCAGTGTTCCTATTCATTAACTAACCCGGAAACTAATATCTGTAAACGTATGTTCCTCGTCATTAACTAAACAAACACTTAATAGCATGACGCAACTTAAATGAGAGCAACATCGCAGCAATAATGATAATTATCGCCGCAAGTTATTATTATTATCATCGTGTCCTTTGCTCTAATCGCTACGTATCATCTCTCGCTGTTTGCCTTCGGAATGGCTGATTGTGACTCCGATGTTGTTCCCCGTGTTGACTCGGCATTCTCTTTGATAAACTTCCGAGACCGGATGTTTATGAAAGCACGAACTCGCTGCGTCCGTTTCCCCCTCCCACAGGGGGGTTAGGGGGGGCGCTTGTTTGAAGAGCCAGAGCACAAATTGAATGCAAATATCCAGCGCAGTCTCCTTCTTTGATACCCACTTTTTGCTTCCTTTTTTTCCCTTTCCCTGTCTCTGCGAACATTGGGGTTCTCAGTCGAGTAAACAGGGCTTGGAGGAGGGGGAGGAGGAGGGGGTTGAGGAGGAGGAGGAGGAGGATGGAAGGAAGCCTTTGTAGACGGTACTTGAATTATTCATTTAATGAAGGATGAATGACAGTCTATTCAAGAGGTCTTTTCGTTATCTGTTTGCGAATATACGAATGGTGGGTGAATAACATTGACGGGTGTGGGCGAATATGTTAATGATGGGTGAATAACATTGACGGATGAGGGCGAATATGTTAATTATGGGTGAACAGCATTGACGGGTGAAGGGTGAATTCAGTAATTAAGATTGAAGAGCATGGAATACAAAATAGTCTTCGTTGACAGTTGTTGAATTCAATAAAGAAAAAGAATGAGTGACAGAAAATTAAATAGATTAAATAGCTTTTATTGATATAGGTGAATTCAATCCATAACAATGAATGCCGAATAGCAGACGCCTGGAGAATTCATCGATTGGTGAATTTGTACAATGAAGGATGAATAGTGAATAACACTGCACCTCCATTATGCATCGACAGGTAAAAACAACTGTAACAAAACAAATAATGCGCCGAAGTTTCTTCGGCGCAACCGAGTTTTCTTTACAGCCGCTAAGGCGCATAATCAAGGCCACCGAAAATAAATCTATCTTTCGGTGGTCTCGGTATAATGCTGTATGAGTCGCGGCCCATGCAACTTTAAACCACGGCCCGGTGGTGGCCTGGCCTATATCGTTGCCAGACGCACGATCATGGTTAACTTTTACCTTAAATAAACTAAAAACTACTGAGGCTAGAGGGCTGCAATTTGGTATGTTTGATGATTGGAGGGTGGATGATCAGCACACCAATTTGCAGCCCTCTAGCCTCAGTAGATTTTAGGATCTGAGGGCGGACAGGAAACGTGCGGACAGAATAAAGTGCGGACGGACAGACAAAGCCGGCACAGCAGTTTTCCTTTACAGAAAACTGATAAAAAGCGAGAGATTTCCACCCACGGAAAAGCAGTCATTTGGATTTCTTGTTTAGTTTCCGCCCTCTTAAATCCTCAGTTCTTTCTTTCTTTATTTGATTTCATTCCTTCTTTCTCTATTTATTTATTGATTTTTACCTTAATTTTTTTACGTTTTTTCTTCTATTCTCTTCTACTTTCTTGTCTTTGTTTCGTTTTTCTCTCTTCTATCGTCTTCCTTTTCCATTTTCTGCCGTCAGTTCTTATTTTTCCATCCTATCTGTTATCTCTTATTTTTTCCCTTTTCCTCCTCTTCCGTTTTTCATTTTCCCTTCCTCCTTCTTCGCCTCCTTTTGCCCATTTTATTAATCTTCTTCCCCTTCTTCTTTCTCTTGTATCCTATTGTCTTCTCACATTTTCCTCCTCTCCTGTTTTTCATTTACTGCTATTTTCCTCATATTATTAATCTTCTGCCTTTTTCCCACTTCTTTCTCTCATATGCTATTGTCTTCTTACCTTTTCCTCTTCTTCTATTTTTCATTTTTCCTTTCTCCTTCTTCGTTTTCTCTCCCCATTTTATTAATCTCCTTCCTTGTTTCCTTATATCCAATCGTCTTCCTATACCCTTTCCTCTTCTTCTCTTCTTACCTTTACTTCTTCTTTTGTGGTTCCTTTTCCCTCTCTCTCCTTCTTCGTCTCCTCTCCCCATTTCATTAATCTTCCTCCTCTTCCTCTTCTTCTTCTTCTTCTCCTTCTTCTCCGTTCTCTCCTCCTCGGTAAAAAATCTCGGAACGCCTTCTTCTTCTTCTTCTTCTTCTTCTTCTTCTTCTTCTTCTTCTTCTTCTTCTTCTTCTTCTTCTTCTTCTTAACATTTTCTGACCCTTGGGACTTTCTTCTTTTTTTCTTTTTTCCTTTGGCAAGAATTCCAATATTACCCCCATCTCCTCTCCTTCCCCCCCGCCCGCCCACCCACCCGCCCACGCCCCGAGACTCTCATAGGCGAAGTGTTTTGTTTATGCTTCGTTATTGCTTTTTTGAGTGCTAGTCGATTTTGGCCTCTTTTTTTTTATTATAGGGGACAGTTTTTTTTTTTTTTTTGTCTTATGTTGAAACCCCCCCCCCCCTCTCTCTCTCTCTCTCTCTCTCTCTCTCTCTCTCTCTCTCTCTCTCTCTCTCGAAGAAGAATAAGAAGAAGAAGAATAAGAAGAAGAAGAAGAAGAAAGAAAAAATGTATATAATAAGCACATTTAA
>NC_089776.1:8202917-8225417 GCF_040412425.1 Macrobrachium rosenbergii
TCAGACTATACTAAAACTCTATCAATGTAATTTGCTTTTATTAGTCTTTAGGCGAAGTGAGGTTAGAGATTTAAATTAGCTTTTGTTTTCGGCCATGAGTAAATTGTTGCAGCTTTTGTTTCGTGTCACATTAATGGGTTGATTTTTCAGGCTCTACCAAAACGACATCAATGCAATTCGCCTCGATAAACCTACTAAGCTTTGTTAGGTTAAACCATAAGTCAGTTTCTTAGGTTTGCAAGAGTTTCCTTTGTAAATATTTGCTGTTTTTTTACTTGAGTTTCTTTTGTATATATTAGGTGTCTTTGAACTCTATAGGTTTTACTTAGGTGATAGTAGTGGTTCAAATGCATTCACATATCGGCAAGCAGAGAGGAAAAGCAAAGTGAGATCATAATGAAATATGACAGAAATAAAAAAAAAAGAAATTTGTTTTCGTGACGCAAAGAAAACGATGTAAAGTAAGAGATAATCAATAAAGAAAGATACAAAATCTTTAAATGATAAAAAGAATAATTAGAATGTGTGTATATAAAAAGAAATATGTGAAAGTTAAAAGCATAAGAGCAAAGGTTAAAGCCAGGAAAAAAGTCGTAAAAAAAAAGGGGTTCATAAACGCCTGGAAAAAAAAAGAGAATAAAATTCAAAGGGTGGAGCGAGAAGAGAATGCAAGAGAAAAGAATGAGTTCGTAAAGGAAGGAGAATTAACAGAGGACGCCATGTTGATTGTTGATTGTGCTTTCCAGCAATTGCTTGCTTCGGCCGCGTCTGTATCAAAGGGCGCAGCTGCCAGCTATCTCCTCTCGCTATCATTTTGCACCGATTACAAAGGGATTTGTGTTGCTCTCTCTCTCTCTCTCTCTCTCTCTCTCTCTCTCTCTCTCTCTCTCTCTCGTGTAGATGAATCAGAGAGGAAATGGTGTACTCTCTCTCTCTCTCTCTCTCTCTCTCTCTCTCTCTCTCTCTCTCTCTCTCTCTCTCTCGTGTAGATGAATTGCAGAGAGGAAATGGTGTACTCTCTCTCTCTCTCTCTCTCTCTCTCTCTCTCTCTCTCTCTCTCTTTAGATGAATTGCAGAGAGGAAATGGTATACTTCTCTCTCTCTCTCTCTCTCTCTCTCTCTCTCTCTCTCTCTGTAGATGAATTATATACAGAAAGGAAAAGGTTTACTCTCTCTCTCTCCTCTCTCTCGTGTTGATGAATTGCAGAGAGGAAATGGTGTCTCTCTCTCTCTCTCTCTCTCTCTCTCTCTCTCTCTCTCTCTCTCTCTCTCTCTCTCTCTCTCAGTCATATCCTGATCATTAGCATTTTTTATTTTTGTAATGAATCAAAATCTTGACGGTAACTTTCGTTTCTCTTTTCATTTCAGAAGTTATGTACTCTCTCTCTCTCTCTCTCTCTCTCTCTCTCTCTCTCTCTCTCTCTCTCTCTCTCTCTCTCTCTCTCTCTCTCTCGTGAGAAGACGAGAGAAATGAAACGTTACGCCATGCCCGCCGAAGCAGAGAAAGGAAATGGAGAATAAAGATCGGGGAAAGAAGCTTAGCGGATGGATGCTGTAATCCTTGAACCTCTCTCTCTCTCTCTCTCTCTCTCTCTCTCTCTCTCTCTCTCTCTCTCTCTCTCTCTCTCTCTCTCTTTCTCTGGGTGCGAATGAGATTTCTCTCTTCAGATCTGAAAGAAGATTAAAAAAAGGACCTTTTTAAGGCTGGAATCAATAAAGCTGCTGCTGTTCCTGCAACAGCTGTAACAGCAATCAGAGAAACGTCAAGTAGGAGAGGTGTAACAGCAGCTACTAGCTCCTCCTGAGGACGTAAGGAGGCGAAGAAGGAAGGAGGAGGTTTGAAGAGAGAGAGAGAGAGAGAGAGAGAGAACTAACATCAGAAGACATCAAAAGCGATCGCTTTCTGGCAAGCCAATAACTTTGCAGAACCTTAAAAATATATATTTCCTCCTCCTCCTCCTCCTCCTCCTCCTCCTCCTCCTCCTCCTCCTCCTCCTCCTCCTCCTCCTCCTCCTCCTCCTCCTCCTCCTTTATATCTTACTCTTCTTCCTCCTTCTCCTTCCCCCCATTCTCCCCTTCTCTTTATCCTCCTTCGTATTCCTCCTACACCTCCTACTTTCCTTCTCTTTCCTTGTCCTTTCTCCCTTTCATCCTCCTCTTCCTCTTTCGCCCCTCCCTCCTCCCCACCTCACAGATCCCCGGTTTATTGAATCACACGCAATACGAAGAGTAGATTAGGTCTATTGGCTCAACCCCCCCCCCCCCCCGCCCCCCCACAAGGTTCTTCAACTAAAAGATATAGCCAATTGTTGTGGGACGCCGCTTCTTGTGGTATTGGGGCTGCCGTTTCTTATCCTCCTTTATAAAAGGGCCTTTTTCTTCTTCTTCTTCTTCTTCTTCTTCTTCTTCTTCTTCTTCTTGTTTTTTTTTCTTGTTTGAGATTCCTTCTCCTTCTTCTTCTTCTCTGGGATTTCTTCTTCTTCTTCTTCTTTTTCTTCTTCTTCTTCTTCTTCTTCTTCTTCTTTTTCTTCTTCTTCTTCTTCTTCTTCTTCTTCTTCTTTGGGGTGTCTTCTTCTTCGTCTCCTCTTTCTTCTTATTGTTTTTCCTTCTTCTTCTTCTTCTTCTTCTTCTCCTTTTTTGGGATTTCTTCTTTTTCTTCTTCCTTCTTCTTCTCATTCTTCTTCTTCTCCTTCTCCTTCTTCTCCTTATTCTTATTTTCTTCTTCTTCTTCTTCTTCGGGGTTTCTTCTTCTACTTCGTTTTGTTTTTTATTTTTCTTCTTCTTCTTCTCCTTCGGGATTTCTTCTTCTTCTTATTCTTCTTCTTCTTCTTCTTCTTATTTTTCTTCTTCTTCTTCTTATTTTTCTTCTTCTTCTTCTTCTTCTTCTTTTTTACAATTTCTTCTTCTTCATCTTCTTCTTCTTCTTCTTCTTCTTCTTCTTCTTCTTCTTCTTCTTCTTCTTCTTCTTTGGTGTTTATTTTCTTCCCTTTGGTTTCCTAGGCCTCTTTCGAAGTGCGATGTTTGTCTGACGAGGGGAAAGTATCAAAAGATTTCATTGGGGTGAAATGGTGGATACATATAAGCTTTTTTTATCTTTATTAAATAAGGTATGCAGTTTTTTCAGACTTTTAAGGGAAATTAAGTGTGGTTCTCCTCATTGATACATATATGATAATTATTTATGTTTGTGGAATGAGTTATGCAGTTTTTTTTTTTAAGGAAAGTAGGTCTGGGACAGCGACAGACGGGACTAAGTGTCTTATTGTGTAAAGATAATAGCATTTTAGTTTTCTGTAAAAGAAAACTATTGTGCCGACTTTGTCTGTCCGTCCGCACTTTTTCTGTCCGCACTTTTTCTGTCCGCACTTTTTCCTGTCCGCCCTCAGATCTTAAAAACTACTGAGGCTAGAGGGCTGCAAATTGGCATGTTGATCATCCGCTCTCCGTCTAAGCGTTACGGAGCGACACTGAAAGAGTCAGAATGACCTTGGGGAGGGGAGGGGAGGAGGGGTAAGAAATGTCCAGACATAAGCGAGTGCGTATAGGAAGCGTTTGCGCGCGCGTAAAAGCGACGCGTCGAGTGTCTGCATAACTGCAAATGAGACTGGCGCTGGTCGTTTGGCCCTCGGTTATGGAAAGCTTTTGTGCAATTTGGCCCCGCAGTTTGTGGTATGATGTGCCCGGGAGAAATGGGCACGCAGGTTATGTGGCCGTGTTATTGTTGTGCCTTCGGAGGGGGCGGGGTTGTGGGGTGGGGAGTGTTATTTTGACACGAGTGGTGAAAATATTCGCTTTTAATATGTGGGGTAGGCTGACGTTTTATGTGTTCATATAAGCGTTCGTGTATGTTTATGTTTGCTGTGATGTGTCAGCATGAACATGTGATGTGTGTCCATACATATTCATATGAGGTTTTATGTATGTGGTTATGATATATATATATATATATATATATATATATATATATATTATATATATATATATATGTATATATATATTATATATATATATATATTTTTATAAATAACATTTTATAAATCATTTAAGCTTCCTGTATTTTTAACAGTACTCAAAGTAATCAGAAATCTATCTTCGTGAGAATTCAATATATAAACTCCGTCGACTTGAGATTTCATTGTAATTTTTGTACCTCGATTTCAAAGGTGATCTTTCCATCATTACATAAAACTTCTCCTATGTAACGTAATTATAATAAAAGTTATATATATAAATTACAATAGACATTATGATACCATATCGCATTTCATATATTTTATAATCCTTTTAAATTATTAGTTTTTCATATCATTTAATTCTTTTACCGATGTACCCGCATTGATGAAAATGGCTGCAATATTAAAAAATGGACCGAGACAGCACGTACCGTCCCTATAGACGGTGCGTACCGTCCCGAAACTCGGACTAAATGACGGCAAGCCTATTCGAGGCGTTTGATGTCCGTAGACTTTTGACGTTACACACAAAAAATATATATAAATACTAATTTTATTTTAATATATTTAATTATATATTTTATTACATAGATTACTATTGTATCCGTTGCGTGGAAAATGACAGTAATATAAGAGAGGGTCGGGACGGTAATCCATAATTAATAAACTCCACTTTCAGATCCGTTGTATGTGCGTACCTGCTTGAGTTACCTGTTCGCGAGCGTCCTGATATTAGGGTATTGGTGGCGATGAAAATTACTCACAAAAAAAGTAAATATATGAATACACAATGAGTTTTATGTGGGATTATTATTATTATTATTATTATTATTATTATTATTAAAGCAAATTATGTATCATTATTATTAAAGCTATTATTATTATTATTATTATTATTATTATTATTATTATTATTATTATTATTATTATTATTATTATTATTATTATTATTATTATTATTATTAAGTGAAGGATGTATCATCGGGAAGCTATTGGCGTCAAAAAATATGAAATTGTTCATGTACGAAGATAAACAAAAAAGAATAGTAATAATTCTCGGTAAAATAATGGACTCTTGTATCCATAATAATTGAGAAATGGGAACCTCGCTAACGATATACATTTTTACCCCAAAAAATATATATAAAAAAGAAATCAAAACTTGTCTTCCACAACGGATTAAAAACGACGATAAATCAGTCATCGACATTTTACCAAAACTTCGTTCAAAAACATTCAATTTTTAATAGAATTAGAAGCCGAGATCTGAGTATTTCAAAAGGTCAAAAATCAAAAAGTTGGTGAGGACTTGAAAATATGAAACCTGTTCGAAGAAATGTGAAATCTAATACGGAGAAGTCGATCAAACCCCCAAACGACTGGAAATGATTTGTTTATATACCGGGAAGATTTTTTTTATTTTTATTTTTTTACATTTAGTGTTTTTTTTTTTTTTTTTTTTTTTTTTTGCTCCAAGGAGCCCCCAAACGCTAATTGAAAATGCTTCTTTTAACTTGACGGAAGGGGGAAAAACTCCAATACCTGTTTTATAAATATGCAGAAGGTAGAGGCTTAATATTTTTTTTAATGAAATTTTAAACCGCTGAATATTTCAAAACTGCATTTAGTCCTTCCCTACCCTTCTTATTTTTTTTGAAATTCCGAAGTCCCTCTTAAAGCTGAATAAACTCAAATAAATTTTTTTCGGGGGGGGGGCGCCTCTCAGTTTTGTGTTTAATTAGTGCGGCCCCCGAAATCCTGAACGAGGACCTCTGAAGAGGTACAATAAATGCACAATTGCAGCAAAAATTGAAAAGAACGAATGTTAGGGTTCTATTTTTGGAATTTGTAAAGGGTTGTATACCAGAGTTTAAGTTGGTCTGAGGAATGTTGGGTAAAAAGGACTCTCTCTCTCTCTCTCTCTCTCTCTCTCTCTCTCTCTCTCTCTCTCTCTCTCTCTCTCTCTCTCTCTCTCAGTCTACAGTATTACAAGATGTAGAAATGGAAGGAGAGAGATGAACAAAAGCAAATCTCTCTCTCTCTCTCTCTCTCTCTCTCTCTCTCTCTCTCTCTCTCTCTCTCTCTCTCTCATCCCAGTCTACGGCAGTACAAGATGCAGAAATGGAAGGAGAGAGATGAACAAAAACAAATCTCTCTCTCTCTCTCTCTCTCTCTCTCTCTCTCTCTCTCTCTCTCTCTCTCTATTTATCCTTAATCCTACCTCATAGGCACTCCCATTAGCCGCAGCATCAAACGCCCTTTCTGCTTGAAAAAAAAAAAAAACTTCTAATAGCATTCCATTAACTCTCAGCCAAGGCCAAAAAATTCTCTCTCTCTCTCTCTCTCTCTCTCTCTCTCTCTCTCTCTCTCTCTCTCTCTCTCTCTCTCTCTCTCTCTTTTATCCTTAATCCTACCTCGCATAGGCACTCCCATTAGCCTCATCAAACGCCCTTTCTGCTTGAAGTAAAAAAAAAAAAAAAAACATCTAATAGCATTCCATTAACTCTCAGCCAAGGCCAAAAAAATCTCTCTCTCTCTCTCTCTCTCTCTCTCTCTCTCTCTCTCTCTCTCTCTCTCTCATCTCCTCTCATCCCAGTCTACAGTACAAGATGCAGAAATGGAAGGAGAGAGATGAACAAAAACAAATCTCTCTCTCTCTCTCTCTCTCTCTCTCTCTCTCTCTCTCTCTCTCTCTCTCTCTCTCTCTCTCTCTCTCATTTTATCCTTAATCCTACCTCATAGGCACTCCCATTAGCCGCAGCATCAAACGCCCTTTCTGCTTGAAGTAAAAAAAAACATCTAATAGCATTCCATTAACTCTCAGCCAAGGCCAAAAAAATCTCTCTCTCTCTCTCTCTCTCTCTCTTTTCTCTCTCTCTCTCTCTCTCTCTCTCTCTCTCTCATCCCAGTCTACGGCAGTTAAATCTCTCTCTCTCTCTCTCTCTCTCTCTCTCTCTCTCTCTCTCTCTCTCTCTCTCTCTCTCTCTCTCATCCCAGTCTACGGCAGTACAAGATGCAGAAATGGAAGGAGAGAGATGAACAAAAGCAAATCTCTCTCTCTCTCTCTCTCTCTCTCTCTCTCTCTCTCTCTCTCTCTCTCTCTCTCTCTCTCTCTCTCTCTCATTTTATCCTTAATCCTACCTCGCATAGGCACTCCCATTAGCCGCAGCATCAAACGCCCTTTCTGCTTGAAGTAAAAAAAAAAAAAACATCTAATAGCATTCCATTAACTCTCAGCCAAGGCCAAAAAAAATTCTCTCTCTCTCTCTCTCTCTCTCTCTCTCTCTCTCTCTCTCTCTCTCTCTCTCTCTCTCTGGCGCAGGTATTTTCTCCGTTCGAATATTTGCTCTTCTCGGTGAAACTTCGGTGTAGTTTTTTTTTTTTTACGTGGGTATTTTTTCCTTGTTATCAAAGGGTCCACTTTATATACCATATCCGCTTCACCGCTCCCAGCTCCACTCTCTCTCTCTCTCTCTCTCTCTCTCTCTCTCTCTCTCTCTTTTAGACAGAGTGCAAGTCTCAGACTCACTCTCTCTCATAGACATTTAGACTGCGTATGCATATCTCAGTCTCTCTCTCTCTCTCTCTGTCCTTGATAGGCAGGTAGACTGAGTACATATCTCAGATTCTCTCTCTCTCTCTCATAGACATTTAGACTGAGTACATTCTCTCTCTCTCTCTCTCTCTCTCTCTCTCTCTCTCTCTCTCTCTCTCTCTCTCTCTCGTAGAAAGTCAGGTACATTGAATCCAAATCTCACATATCAATTTTTAATATTATTATATTAGTCTGCGAGTGTGTATGATATGTATTGTATCATAATTAACAAAATTCAAAGAAAATATATAAATATATGAATTTTTTTTTTTATATTTTGATGGCTTCAAATATTACATATTTTCATATTTAAAACTACAACGTTTCAAATACGACTTGATAATTAGTTCTCATTGCCGAATACAACTTTCAGTTTGTAACTGACAAAAAATCTTTTAAATCGCGTGTGGTGATTATGTATTCCCAAATGTTGTCCTAGATAGTTATTTTTATTTTCTTTTTGTATAAAAAGAAAGACCAGCATACAAATAAAAGAAGAAAATTAAAGATTGTGGGTAGAACAATGGAAATATAGTTTAGGTTAACCTCAATTTGGTCAGTTTCACGTTTTCTATAAACGCTTTTCAGTCTGAAAGAAAATGACTGTGAACGGATAATTTCAATTTAAATATTTTTAAAGAACATTCCTGTGTGAGTTTGGTTTTAAATGTATGATTTCAGCGTTGAGAAAGTAGCCCAGACTCCTGCAGTGAATGACGTAATAAACACCTCGAAAAGAAAACAATGTTACGAAATGTAGGAAGTAGAAAATAAAGATTGAAAAATGCTCCAGACCGCTATAAAAATGAACTAATCTTTGCAGCTTGAATTGATTTATCGTAATACGTAATATTAATTTTTTTAATCTTAAGTATATAACGTGAACACGCAGATATTAACGATCAATGGGAAATATTTCTCCCATAACGTAATAATTTTTTTTATCTGATAAAAGTATATAACGTGAAGAGGCAAATATACAAACGCTAAATGGGAAATATTTTGTGCCTAATACGTAATAATTATTCTTCGACTAAAAAAAATTCGCCACACCGAAAATCATATAATCGTGTCACTGTTTTTTTTTTTCTTTTGCTGTTATTTTTATTTCCATCATTTAAAATAAACGCCCCGAATTTTATTTTGATGTTATTGATAGCCTTAGACGATATTTTCTAGCTTTGAGTTCTGTGTTTGCGTGCGGTTATGTGCGTGTATGAGTATGTGTGTGTGTGTGTGTGAGAGAGAGAGAGAGAGAGAGAGAGAGAGAGAGAGAGAGAGAGAGAGAGAGAGAGAGGATTAGATTTCATTCAGATCTCTCATTCCATGTCTATATTTTGTAACACCGTAGGCTGTACGAGAGAGAGAGAGGATTAGATTTTATTCAGATCTCTCTCTCCATTTCCATATCTTGAAATACCGTAGGCTGTAGAGAGAGAGAGAGAGAGAGAGAGAGAGAGAGAGAGAGAGAGAGAGATGCATTTCAGTCGTGTATACCAAACAGTTCTCTCACAATTTGTTACCTAAACATTTTGGTTTAGGAGCAGGTGTAAAGTATAGACCGATATCAAGAGGGGAGGGGTTGTATAGTGAAGGAAAAGGGACTATTTTTAACACAACGTCAACAATACAGGGAGAGAGAGTTACGGCGAGGGTTGGGAGTAGCCACTGTTTTGTAATCAATCAGCTAATTGATTTATATGTCAGTTTTTCTGTTTATACTTCTGGTTCTCATAATTTTATGCTTGTCTCTAATTTTACAAAAAATACGCAGGGAGAGAGTAGGAATGTTACTGATGAATACAGATATGTATATATACTGTATGTGTATGTGTATACATACATATGTGTATATATATTATGTATATAATATATGTATGTGTATATATATAATACACATGCATACGTACAATACATATATATGCATACGTACTTGCATGCATACACACATACTACATACATACATCGAACGCAAATTATTCCTCACATTTATCCTTGTCGGGCCTCCGTCCCTTCTAAGTTGGTCTCGGAATCCGGATATGACGTAAGCGGAAGCTCTCGTCGTGCCCGCAAGAAAATCACGTGGGATCCGTTTGTGTATTTACCTTCCTCGCCTAACGGTGGCTATATGCCATCTTATGATCGCCTATAAGTGCAGTTTTTGCAATAACTTAACCGCAAGAGTTTTTTTCCTTATATTCTCTATCGGAAGCTTTTTCTGTTATATGTTAGACTAGACCACTAACATTATAACATGAACGTTTCTCAGAATGACCTTACTGGTCCCATCGTTTGGCCGTCGGCCTAAATTTTATATTCCGTTACAACTTGGACTCGAAGACTTATGAGTAATTTGGTTGCATAAAATTAATGAATTAAGACCATTGCATTTACCATCCAAGAAATTTGGCTAAAAGGTATGAACACTAATATAAGTTCTTAGCAAAACATTATTTAAATGGGACTATATAAAGGAAAACACTATTTGGACTCATAAATAACGCTTGATATACATTCTCACAAAATAATTACAGTGGTCCTCTAGTTATAGGTCTTGAATTACAGATACAGGTCAAGTTCTTAAAGAAAATTATCAAGAAATACATCTAGATATCAGCAGGAATAATAATAATAATAATAATAATAATAATAATAATAATAATAATAATAATAATAATAATAATAATATAATAATAATAATTATAATAATAATAATCAGTGCGAATGCATATATGTATATTGTGATAAAAATTTCATATATATATATATATATATATATATATATATATATATATATATATATATATATATATATATATTCTGTGGCTGTTAACTGTAGTCTTGGGTCACGGGAATAATCGTATCTCTTTAAAAAACTGAATTTGCGTGTCTTTACGAGTTTATGCTTCTTCCGTACTCTCTCTCTCTCTCTCTCTCTCTCTCTCTCTCTCTCTCTCTCTCTCTCTCTCTCTTCTTCTTGGCAAAGGATATTCATCACCGTTAATCCTCCCTTTGTCGAGCAACGGGGAGTTTAACGCAATATACAGAAACGTTTGGGATCTGAATTCATCTCGGATTAGCCCGGAAATCCCTCTCACTCTCTCCTTTTCACAGACTTGAGGTAATAGGAACGATCTTATAAGCGCCGGAGGGGAGAGAGAGAGAGAGAGAGAGAGAGAGAGAGAGAGAGAGAGAGAGAGGAGGTACGATTTGCGTCAAGGTAGAAGAGTCAAGTTGGACCTGTATCGTACAGGTTCTCCCTCGGTTGGAAAATGAGGTTTAGTTAGAGTAGCGGCCAGCCTCAATAGGGATTTCGGCCATTAAAGCATGAATATGGTTTATATATTTAATGTTTATTCTGTCGTTTCTGCGCTGGAGAGTGCGTGGTATATACATGTGTGTAGACTGATTATATATATATATATATATATATATATATATATATATATATATATATATATATATATATATATATATATTTTCTGACACGCATCAGGATCGAACCCAGGTTCCAACTTCTTTCGTGACTTGCTTGGCGTAGTGGGCAGCGCCCTTGCCTTTCAATTGAAAGACCGGGGTTCAATCCTGATGTGAGTCAGGAAGTTACTCCTGTTCCACACGTGATTGTGTGCTGACTATTTCTAATATATAATATAGATAGATAGATATAAATTACAGATATATGATGTATGTATATAAATACATATACATACACATATATATCCAGATATCTCTCGAGTAAAAGAGAATCACCCAGAGACACTTAACCTGCTGACATTTAGCCCCCGATCGCTCGCGCCGGCAATCCTCGGCTCAGCTCGTCTGGGATCCCTAATAATCTTCTTAGCCCGTTCCACATCCAACTAAACCTGCTTCCGCCAGACTCAGGGAAATTCGGAGTTGGGGCGGGGGCGGTTTGGTGGGGGGGGAGGTGGAAACTTTCGGTATCGTTAGAGCGAGACTTGGTGGTTGTTTGGGGCGGGGGGTAAGGTGTGGGGAGGAGTTTATCTCTGTGAATAAGTACATCTGGTATTTTTATGCTCTCAGGGAGAATGTGGTACTCAGGGAATGCTGCGAGTGTTTCTTTTTTGCATATTATTATTATTTATTATTGTTATTATTATTATTATTATTATTATTATTATTATTATTATTATTATTATTATTATTCAGAGGGTGAACCCTATTCATATGGAACAAGCCCACCAAAGGGGCCACTGACTTGAAATTCAAGCTTCCAAAGATTATTATTATTATTATTATTATTATTATTATTATTATTATTATTATTATTATTCAGAAGATGAACCCTATTCGTATGGAACAAGCCCACCAAAGGGGCCACTGACTTGAAATTCAACCTTCCAAAGAATATTATGGTGTTCATCAGGAAGAAGTAACTGTATTATTATTATTATTATTATTATTATTATTATTATTATTATTATTATTATTATTATTATTATTATTCAGAAGATGAACCCTATTCGTATGGAACAAGCCCACCAAAGGGGCCATTGACTTGAAATTCAAGCTTCCAAAGAATATTATGGTGTTCATCAGGAAGAAGTAACTGTATTATTATTATTATTATTATTATTATTATTATTATTATTATTATTATTATTATTATTATTATTATTATTCAGAAGATGACCCTTATTCATATGGAACGAGCCCACCAAAGGGAGGGGCCATTGACTTGAAATCCTTTAAGCTTCCAAAGAATATTATGGTGTTCATCAGGAGAATTAGGAGGAGGTAAATGAAAATACAGTCTAGCAAGGCTTAGTGGTTGCTTGGGTTTTGTGGGGGGGGATGAGAAGGGGAAAGGGGAGGGGAGAGTTTATCCCTGCGAATAAGTACATCTGGTCCCAGGGAAAAATAAAAGCTCGAGAATTACTTGGAAATAACACGAAAGCGCTTGGTATTCCTTTCTACCGGTTTTCCTGTGGTCTGAGATGAACATATTGTCACACGCTATTTAGTGACATAAGCAAGGACATTTGGTATTGATGCTTTCAATGGGAAGCATCTCTGAGGTTGGATGATGCACATAGGGAATACTATGAATATTTCTAGTGTACATATTGGTTCAACTTCCTGTGCTGAGGGAAATCACACACAGATTTAGTAAAATGAAAAGACGGCGTCTATATGCACAATGCACATTACTCGTTTATGCTTAATAAAATCATTAAAAAATACTCACTGCCGCATGATTCATGAAATGAAGAAACAAATCCACAGTTATGAATGGGTACAAATACATTTGGAAGCAAATCTAAACGCTGAGCTTTCGGGAATCTGTTCGATTCCCATTTTCAAAAAGGGGAATCGAGCAGATTCCCGAAAGCTCTCTCTGTGGATTTATTTCTAAATATATTTGTACCCATTCATAAACGTGGGTTTGTTTCTCCATTTAATGAAATGATTAAATAGTACCTTGTCAGTTTATGTTTGAGGTTTTTATACATTTTTTTCACTCTTACAAATTTTTTTAAAAATCAGTATGTCACGGAAACTAATATAATAAGACTACGTGTGTTAAGGAAACTAATCTATCTGAGGACATTAAGAATGGAAAAGATTTGATTGAAATAAAGGGTTGGGGGCGGGGGCGTGTCTTGATGAATGCTAAATCAGACGTTTGTGCTCAAGAAATCGACTTTATTGGAGAATATAATGCGTATAGCAATTACCACTTCGGGAAATAAGACGGAGTTTAGGATGCAATAAACTTAAAGGGTTTCAGTAAAGTTGCTGAATTGAGCAAACAATAAATTCAAATTTATTCCTACGGAAATAAACAATAAATTAAGATTTATTCGTACGGAAATAAATAATAATTTTATTCCTACGGAAATAAACAGTAAATTGAAATTTATTCCTACTGACATACATAAACAGTAAAGTCAAATTTATTCCTCATGACATATATAAACAATAAATTCAAATTTATTCCTACGGAAATAAACAATAAATTGAAATTTATTCCTACGGAAATAAACGGCAAATTAAAAAGTATTCCAGCGGAAATGAACAATAAATTAAAATATATTCCTACGGAAATAAAAAATAAATTAAAAAGCATTCCAACGGAAACAAACAATAAATTCAAATTTATTCCTACGGAAATAAACGGTAACTATTCCTACGGAAATAAACAACGAATTAAAAAGTATTCCAACGGAAATAAAAAATAAATAAATTCTGACGAAATAGAAACTCCTGCATTTACATACTCGAGGAAGCGAGCTCTTCTTGGCTGTGAACGGCCCATCCAAAATTTATGCCAAAGCAAAATCCTTTTTATCGCGTTCATCCTCGAGGAAGATAATGCGATAATCGCAGCGAATAGTGCTTTCAAACGACTCCCAGAACGTTTAGCTGTTATCAAGTGCCTCGTAGAGGTCTTGTCTCCCGACTTCGATGCTTTCCAAAGGCAGTCATGACAGTCACAGTGCCCTAATACCCCTAAAAAATGACGTTTATCGACGTGGAATGTTGGGGCGAGAGGAAGAGATTGACTGGATACTTACCATTATTCATTGTTCATTTGCATGCACTGCTGGAATGTCCAGGTCAGGTTGCAATTGAGAGCATTCCATTCGTGCATTTGCATATTAATATAGTACATGAATTTTTATAATCATGTATGCATGTATATATATATATGTATGTATATATATATATATATATATATATATATATATATATATATATATATATATATATATATATATATATATATATATATATATATATATATATATATATATATATATATATATATATATATATATATATATATACAGTTGTTCCTATGTATAAGGGTGTGTGTCGACTTGGCTTTCAAAATTCATTCAATAGCCCAATTCGCTCGATTCTTCTGTTAAAATATCGATGTTTGACACATCTTAACAAGCAGACACAGTCTGTAACAGCTATTAATAATAATACCTTTTTCAGCAGTGCCCAAACAATCCACCTTACCTTTCACCCAGGAAGCGGTGGTGAGGGAGGTTTCAGGGTCAATTAGTGTGTTTACGAAAGCCCACCTTGAGTAAATAAGGAAAATAGCTTAGAGTCTTCGTGCTTCTCGGGCTAGTGGTTATAGGGTAGTATGCGATAGGTATGTATGTGTGTGTATATATACTCTCTCTCTCTCTCTCTCTCTCTCTCTCTCTCTCTCTCTTCATAGAGCTTATACAAGAAATAACAGGCCGTGACCGAGCCAGATTTTTTAGCCAGACACTGGACAAACCCACCTTTCTGAATGAAGGTCAAATTCAGGTCCAAATTTTAGGCAGACACTGAACAAACCTCAGCTATAGAAGCTTCCACCTTTCTGATTCAAGGTCATTCAAGGTCAGATTCAGGTCAAAGATTTTAGCCAGACACTGAGCATAACTGAGGTATTGAAGCTTCCACCTTTCTGAATGAAGGTCAAATTCAGGCCCTCATTAGGACCGAGGAGAGAGAGAGAGAGAGAGAGAGAGAGGAGAGGAGAGAGAGAGGGGGGACCTCCGACCAAACCGATGGCTCTCTCTCGTGTGTGTGTTTACATTTCGCCTGGCGCGATCGTCAGGGCAATTTACCCCCGGGGCGCCGACATGCATTTGCCAGCCTTCAACAAACCATTAGCTTCCTAGCAGAGCATAAATAGGCTCCTTCTCGTCTCTTCCCCCCCCTTCTCCTCTCCCCCCTCGTTTTCCCCCCTTCCACTTCCCCTTTCCCTTACCCTTTGACCTCACCCAAGTTTGGAGATTTTTTTTTTTTTGCGCTTTTGCGATTTTAAAGGGATAGCTCTTTTGAAGAGCGGTTTTGTTGTGGTTCCAAAGTTTGACTTTTTTTTTGGGTATCGCTGTTCTTAATCTCCCTTTTCTTCTTCTTCTTCTTCTTCTTCTTCTTCTTCTTCTTCTTCTTCTTCTTCTTCTTCTTCTTCTTCTTCTTCTTCTTCTTATTATTATTATTATTATTATTATTATTATTATTATTATTATTATTATTCCACATGGTACTGCTTAAAATTGCTAGCCAAATCAGTGTGATTCTTAGATTCTTATACTACCCCATTATTATTATTATTATTATTATTATTATTATTATTATTATTATTGTGATTCTTAGATGTGATGTCTTGAAGTGACTATTATTTTTAAAATCCGAAAAATTTATATTTTTAGAATAATTGTTAAGATTTGTCGAATACATTTCATTCATTAGATCATAAACATTTCAGTGCTTCATGTTGAAACTTCTTGATTTAGAAAAAAAAAAACTTTCGACACAATCTTTCATTATTCGTGACGAAATTGTGTTGGGGCAGATGTTGGCATAAAGTCTTATTCACTCTTTCCCCTCCTTTAACCCATCCCCACCCAATACCCACCTCATGCCCCCCCCCCCCACCACAAGGGTTTACAAATACCCACCACGATCATTAATCCTCTTCACCTCATATCATCATCTCCTTTTCGTCTCTCACCCAAGTAATTCCTGTGAGAACCTTCCTCCCCCCCCTCCTTGCTTTAGCCACATTTTCTCTCTCTCTCTCTCTCTCTCTCTCTCTCTCTTAAAAAAAAAAATAAATAAATAAAAAATAAATGTATGTAATATCCATTTTTATGAAATGAAGAGGCTTGACTTTGACTCTCTCTCTCTCTCTCTCTCTCTCTCTCTCTCTCTCTCTCTCTCTCTCTCTCTCTCTCTCTCTCTCACCAAAAAAATAAATGTATGTAAAATACATTTTTTTGGAATAAAGAGGTTTGACTTTGAAAACTCTCTCTCTCTCTCTCTCAAAAAATGTATAAAATAACAATTTTTAACGGAATAAAGAATTTTGACTTTGACTCTCTCTCTCTCTCTCTCTCTCTCTCTCTCTCTCTCTCTCTCTCTCTCTCTCTCTCTCTCTCTCTCTCTCTCTCTCAGTAATCCTTTGACATCTCCTTATGCTCTCCTCCACGAAGGTGTCTTGCGATCTTATTCCTGCTTGACCTAGATGGTAAGGGGAGAGAGAGAGAGAGAGAGAGAGAGAGAGAGAGAGAGAAAGAAAAAAGTTATAGGGTCAATAGAATTCCTTCCACCTTATTTAACTGATTGTGTGGTAATCTGTTGGTTCATATATATATATATATATATATATATATATATATATATATATATATATATATATATATATATATATATATATATATATATATATATATGTGTGTGTGTGTGTGTGTGTGTGTGTGTGTGTGTTTTTGCTTGTGTTTCCATGTTCATCTGTCCGTTCACATTTATGCAAATTCATACAAATATATTATGACCTACAGAGAAACTCGCATGTTCTTTACATTCAGAACAGCAAGGGGGGTTGAATATCGTGAATACTGTTTCAATTGCTAATAAATGATTGGAAGAGGAAACCTTGTTGAATTATTCTTCAAAGGAAATGGTGATGATTCAGAAACACAGCGAAAATAAATGAAAAGGAAGAGAGAGAGAGAGAGAGAGAGAGAGAGAGAGAGAGAGAGAGAGAGAGAGAGATCTAAATTAGCGTCGAAGGGCATTCACTCCTGTGTCTGTGTGTTCCATCTCATTTGCATAAACGTGGAAATCGCCTTCATGCCCTTTGATTACACGAGGGAGAGACTCAGAGGGGTCGGTGGAAAGTACTACAGCACTCGGGAAATACGACGTTTCTCCTAGCTCCCTTGTACGCCCTCTGAATTCCTAATATCCCCCTCTTAACAAAGCTTAAGAAGAGTGATTAGAATTCCGTTTAATGCCCCCCTAATATCAATTTACGTCACAGTCCTCATTTTTAAATTTGAATTTTGGCGCGCATGGAACCGCTTGTGACTAGTCCGTATCAATTTACGTCCCAGTCCTCTTTTTTAAATTTGAATTTTGGCGCGCGTGGAACCACTTGTGACTAGTCCGTATCAATTTACGTCCCAGTCCTCTTTTTTAAATTTGAATTTTGGCGCGCATGGAACCGCTTGTGACTAGTCCGTTATGGCGGGAAATGCTCCAGGCGTCCTCTTCTTCTTCTTCTTCTTCCACCACCCGATGTTAGACCAAGTTCATCTGCCTTCGCTTATTTGGTCGCCGGCGCTTCTGACCACACACACACACACACACCAATCGCAAGCTTCTAATTGAAAATACTCGGCGCTATCATCATCGTCTTCGTCAGAGGTTGTGTCTGAAGCGCCCATTGCCGGGAACAGGATGTGCAGATCCGCGCGCAGAGACTAACAACGGTCGGTCTATCCCGAGCGTCATTTGCAAGACGAGAGGAGCTTAGCATCTGTATCACCGGTTTCATTGAAACTGAATTTGCATAGGATATTACGCGGGATCGGTGAGAGAGAGAGAGAGAGAGAGAGAGAGAGATTACCTCTGTCTTTGAATTCCAACCATTTCAGCGGAGTGATATGCTTTGGACAATGATGAACCCAGCTGGGGAACGCTCCAGTTCCCTCCAGAAGAAGGAGAATGCGTTTGTCGAACTTGTTTCATTATCCACTCTTCTCTAAGCTCTGTCTTATAAACCTGATATGCTGGAAGTACCATCTAACAAGTACCTTTTAACAAGTCATTTGACAGGTTGTCCAAGTTAAAGAGAACTGGTTATTGTAGGAAAAGCAGGTTTATAGTCTGCTAGGCTTTTTCTGAGGTACCCTAAGTAGTGGTCACTATACCAGGTGTGTTTATATCGGTCTAGAGAATGTGTTTATTGCCTAATAAACGTTTTTTTTTTTTATTCATTGGCTATTTTGTTTAATCTTTATTGTTCCTGATGAACTTTTTACCTGAACATCTCATGTGTCACGTTTATGGTCTAAAACATTGCGTTATGCGGTAGCTATAATGATCCTAGGTCTAGTTTGGTTTTCTCCACTTTGACAATCTGGTGTAATTTCTCTCCAAGGGTAATTTTTTTTAAAGAATTTAATATCAAAGCTTTATGTAATTTTATTCCGTTTGTCTTACATGTCAGCACTTTCATCTGTCTGTTTATTAAAACTTCAACCCAAGACCCGTAGCATCTTAGTCGAGTCTACTATATCCTGCAGGAAGTTGATTTGTTAAACTGTTTTTGGTTTTTATACAGTTTATATTTCCTCCCTTTCAAGTTTAAACAGAAGGGAGAGAGAGAGAGAGAGAGTCGCATGAAGAGAGTTAGCAGTAACGGAAAGAGAATTTCTCTGAGAGAGAGAGAGGTGGGGAAGCTTGCATAAATGTCCAGGGACGAAAAGTAAAACTCAACACTATTGGCGAATAGTCTCAATTACTGGAGGGTGACTTTCGTTAGTACGAGAGAGAGAGAGAGGGAGAGAGAGAATTCCAAACAAAATTCGAAAGTGATAACGAATTGAACTTAGTGAAGTTTCAGTATCTCAGGAACCCTATATATTAGTTTAGTAGTAATCCTCGCCGGCGTTCGCTCCAGCAGCCAAACGGGAACATGGTAACCATTGGCCCCCTAATAACACTGCCGTTCTTCTCTTCTCCCCCTTCGTCTTCTCTCCTTCCTATTCTCCTTCATCCGCTCGTCTTCCTCTTCGTCGTGTTCTCTTCCCTATTCTCCTTCATCCTGCTGATATATCATCATCCTTTATAGGAAGACGTCTTCTTATCCTGGCTGGCTGAATTTGCGTCCCGTCACCTAGACCCATCGATGCTAATTCCGGTATAGAACTCGTCTGAGAGAGAGACAGAGGTTGGGGTGGGGGGGAGGGGGTGGGGCTTTGGGCCTGTCTCTGTCTGTCTGTCAGCCCGTTTGCATATTCTTATCTGGCGCCTGTACAATGTGAGGACTGAGGGGAGAGAGAGAGAGAATTCAGTCCCTTCGAGAGAGAGAGAGAGAGAGAGAGAGAGAGAGAGAGAGAGAGATTCTCCTCTTCCCTCTCCCTCAACAGAGACACAGCCTCTGGTGGTAGAGATTCCTGGCTTGAGAAGGGCGGCGTTGATTTGGCTTCAAGGGCGGCGCCTTCCATCGAAAACCTATAATCTGTTCGGTGGAACGCGTCTCATACGGAGCCACTTCGGGAGCAGATGTGATGGACATTGGAAATGGGCATTATTATTATTATTATTATTATTATTATTATTATTATTATTATTATTATTATTATTCCATCTCATCAGTATTCATGTAAACTTCAAGAAGTTGATGGTGATTATTATATTATTATTATTATTATTATTATTATTATTATTATTATTATTATATATTATTATTATTATTATTATTTTGTTTCCTATCTCAGTAATCACGTAAAGCTCAAGAGATTGAAATAGTCGGTGAAGAAAAGACATATTTTTGGATTTGAATCTCTCTCTCTCTCTCTCTCTCTCTCTCTCTCTCTCTCTCTCTCTCTCTCTCTCTCTCTCTCTCTCTCTCTCTCTCTCGTAGATTCGCGGACAACGATTTGAAAAGGATATTGTTCCCTTGTACTGGTTCGCCTTTGAAAGGAGAAAGTATTCGCCATCTTTTTTTTAACAGCTCAAACGAATGATATTTCTCCCAATTGATTACCGCCAGTTCACTGATAAATTTGACAATTAATATTATATGATACTGCCGGCAGCCTTTCAATTATAAGCGTCTTTTGTTTAAAATATCCTTTGTTTCATTAATAGAAATAGCCACCAGTATTGACAATTATCCGTGTTTTTGTGACTGATAATCATTTATTTGTATAATCAAAGGTGATTATTGTATGCAGATTTAAATTTATACTTATTGTGTGATTTACATCAAATGACGCCTTGATTGTATGCCAATGAAATGAGTTGAATTGAAGTCTGCATTCACATTCGTGACGACAGAATTTTATTTTAGTCACGGTGACTAATGTAGCGATTGTGATTTTCGTGTTAAATGGGTTTTTTTTTTCTTATGACAAAGTTTCAAAATGGAAGATTGCGGTATGTGCAAACCTTTCTACTCTTAATTTCAGTTTCAGCGCTGAATGACCTCGTAGGTTCCAGCGCTTGGCGTTCGGCCTAAATTCTACCTTCCATTCCATTCCACCTATCTATCTATCTGTCTATATCTGTATATATCTATCTATACCTCTATCTGTCTATATATCTCCATTTATCTATCTGTATATATCTCTATCTACGTATCTCTCTATCTATCTATCTATCTCTATCTATCTATCTATCTATCTATCTATCTATCTATCTATCTATCTATCTATCTATCTATCTATCCAACTATATACCTGTCTATCTATCTAATTATATATCTATCTATCTATCTATCTATTTATCTATCTATCTATCTATCTATCTATCTATCTATCTGTCCAACTATCTATCTATCTATCTATCTATCTATCTATCTGTATCTATCTACGTATTTCTGTAAAAATACTAACCAATACCCAAGCCCAAATGGGAATGACTTCCCATTCCTACGTTTCGTTCTCGAGGCTTCGGCATTCCCCAAAATCTCTCTCTCTCTCTCTCTCTCTCTCTCTCTCTCTCTCTCTCTTTGGACCACCTCCTGTCGACAGTGGGCCAGTCCAGCGATCGTCGACCTCTGGAATCGACAGTTCGGCTTACCGCGGCCCTCATTTTCATTTTCAGTTCGTGCGTGCTACTCATTTTGTTACGGATGCCGATCCATCAGGATTTAAAAGGGGCTTTGGTGCTTTTTCCTTCATTGGCTGCTTCAGAAGCAAGAGCCCGTGCGGGCATAAGGACGGCTAAATGTAGAAAGAGAAGAAGAAATTCTTTTTGCACTTTTCTTTCTTCCCTTTTCTTATTTACTACTTATTTATTCTATTTACTATTTGGTCGGTTATCTGCATCATTAATAATAATTAAGATAATAGATATAATTATATTTGTTGGCGCGATCAGTTTTTTTACATATTTTATCGGTAATCATAATAGAGTAATTATTTGTTAATCAGTTTGAAAATGAAATGAATATTAATTTACGCACCGACAGGCGCATGAATATATATTACGCGTTCGGTGCGAATTACGCGCTTGTAGTTATTGTGAGTGAATGCGTAACTCGCTTCCGCTTGAGAGAGAGAGAGAGAGAGAGAGAGAGAGAGAGAGAGAGAGAGAGAGAGAGAGAGAGAGAGATTTGCCTGTGGTGAGAGAGAGAGATATTTGCCTGTGGTGAGAGAGAGATAGATATTTGCCCTTGGTGAGAGAGATAGAGAGATTTGCCCGTGGAGAGAGAGAGAGATGTTTGCCTGTGGTGAGAGAGAGAGAGAGAGAGAGAGAGAGAGAGAGAGAGAGAGAGAGAGAGAGAGAGATTTGACTCGAGAAAAGAGAGAGAGAGATTTGCCTCAAGTGAGAGAGAGAGAGAGAGAGAGAGAGAGTTGCCTTAAGTGTGTGTGTGAGAAAGAGAGAGAGATTTGCCTGTGGTGAGAGAGAGAGAGAGAGAGAGATTTGGCTCAGGTGTGAGAGAGAGAGAGAGATTTGCCTCAGGTGTGTGTGTGTGAGAGAGAGAGAGAGAGAGAGAGATTTGCCTGTGGTGTGTGTGTGTGTGTGTGTGCGCGTGCATGCGTGCATGCGCGCGCGCGCGCCATGACGGAAAGGTCTTTGAATAGCACATGTAAACATTCGGGTGGCAACGCCGCTAGGTGGCAGCACAGGGCTTTAAACCAAATGTTTACCTCCTTGTCTTTCCTCTGAGTCTTTCCCCAAAGGTATCTATTATCGACAGCCCACTTGCATACGTACACTCGCGCGCGCGCGTGCGCAGTGTCTCCTCCCCTGTGGCCAGCCATTCATTTTCCTCTGCGCGTTTGTTGAAATCGACGCTTTTTTTAGATTTCTGTAAAAGAAAACTATTGTGCCGGCTTTGTGTGTCCGTCAGCACTTTATTCTGTCCGCACTTTTTCTGTCCGCCATCAGATATTAAGAACAACTGAGGCTAGAGGGCTGCAAATTGGTATGTTGATCATCCACCCTCCAATCATC
>NC_089776.1:8230417-8320417 GCF_040412425.1 Macrobrachium rosenbergii
AGAATAACATCCGGTTAATGAGGGCTTGGAGAGACTTGGAAATATCCACTCTCTCTCTCTCTCTCTCTCTCTCTCTCTCTCTCTCTCTCTCTCTCTCTCTCTCTGTGCGGGTATTCTATGTAAACATACTTATGTATGTATGTATGTATGTATGTTTGAAGGATCATCATGGTGCGATAAAGAGATGCTTATTGAGAGAGAGAGAGAGAGAGAGAGAGAGAGAGAGAGAGAGAGAGGAGAAAGGGTAAGGGTATTGAATACTCTTTTAGCCAAGCACGTCATTAACTAATTAACCTGATGTTTTTAAATTCAGTAATTTATGATTATATATATATGTGTAAGTATGTATGTATTTATGTATATATATACATACATACATTCACATCTGTTTGTCTATCAAGCCTCACGTGTCTCTCATCATGTTACGCATCTCTCTCTCTCTCTCTCTCTCTCTCTCTCTCTCTCTCTCTCTCTATCTCTCTATATATATATATATATATATATATATATATATATATATATATATATATATATATATATATATATATATATATATACACACATATAAATCTTTCTCACCAACCTGAACATTTCTATAAATCTGCTTGAGAGCGCACCCATAAAATCTAACGCTACCCACAACATCGAGGATAATTTATTTTGCCGGAATACGGAACACAAATTACCCTGGAGTCAATATATCACAAAAGAGTAATAAAGGTTAAGCAAATAGGGGCGGCCCCCTAACCCCCAATTCCACGGTCGTATTTTATTCAAATGACAGCCATCCATTCGATTTTGAAGCACCGGATATCCGAGTTCGTCTGTGTCCGGCTGTTATGTGAGTAAATATTGGAAACAATATTCTATGAAATCCATCATTATATGGACATTTCAACCTCCGCTTATATATATATATATATATATATATATATATATATATATATATATATATATATATATATATATATATATATATACACACACTCGTATATATCAAACAGTATGTTTGTGAGTATCTTTATCGAATTTCACTTTCACTAACATTACCGGATATTTATTTATTTATTTATTTATTGATTCAGAGAGAGAGAGAGAGAGAGAGAGAGAGAGAGAGAGAGAGAGAGAGAGAGAGAGAGAGAATCACTGCTATACACACCCTTCCGAAGAACGAGGCGTGAGATATGAGGAAATAATCCCAAACAAGAGAAGAATAATCGTCCCATCGCCCGCTCTCTCCATGACGCCGGCATACTACAAGGGAAGCGTCCCACCATAATTCCTGAGTTATTGGTTCCCATTACTCCTCCTATTTGCCCGAATAACCCGGCCTAATGAAGGAGAGGAGGAGAGGAAAGGAAAGGAGGAAGGAAGAGAGGGGATTAACTAACACTTTCTTTCCCCCTTTCCTTCTTCTCCTCCTCGCGAAGGGGGGTGGGAAGGAAAATGAAAATCAACACCGATATCCGACGAGGAATGCGATCGAGGCTTTCATTTGTCGCGTTGTTGATGCGTTCGGTTTTCTGCTCGCGCGCTCGCGAGGAATTGTTTCGGAGCCGGGTTTGGAACGACGGATATGCATTGCGGTGTAGGAGTATATGTTTGTATGTGTAAGTAACAGAAGGTGAAGGGAAATACAGAGAGAGGAGATCAGTTCTTAGAAAAACAGATAAATAACAGATAAATAAAGAATTGATAAATAAGTACAGAAACAAACAAAGTCACTACATAAATATATGCATATATTTACATACACTCCACAAATATCGTTTATTTCATTATTCATTTTACTCGGGAATAACTTATACTATGGAGATAGTATTACCTGGGACTTTGGTTTAGATACAACCATACACAGTCGACTGTGGCCACTCGGCTATCAAGCAGATGCACTTAGGAGCCTATTATAATTCCCCTTATGTTTAAGGTACTCCCTCGCTCTAGCCAATTCGATATTAAACGATGTTTGTGATTTAATTATATATATATATATATATATATATATATATATATATATATATATATATATATATATATATATATATATATATATGAATTTTTACCCCACCGTGACATTTTATATATTTACAAACATACACACTCAAGGAGAATTATAATTGACAATTGCTTCGTCTCCAGCGGGATTCGAACTGTTGCCTGGCTGAGAGAAATCGAATCAATACATATATACATGTGTATATACATACATATATATAAATGTGTGTATATGTATATATATATATATATATATATATATATATATATATATATATATATATATATATATATATATATATAAATGCAGTATCAAATTCACAAAAGACAGAAGATAGAATATATATATATATATATATATATATATATATATATATATATATATATATATATATATATATATATATAGAGAGAGAGAGAGAGAGAGAGAGAGAGAGAGAGAGAGAGAGAGAGAGAGAGAGAGAGAGAGAGAATGTCCTCAACATCCGTTTTAACCGTCCCATGAACAAAGCGTATTTAACCCATAACGGCGCAGGCGACATTTCTCAGCCGATAAATCCAGGTGTGTCTGGGACCTATAAGTGGATTAACGAGGCTCGGCTCGTTAGCAAACTCGTTAGCCAATTTGTTAATTGAATCATAAATGGGGGGAGGGGGGGGAGGGAAGGAAACGGTTTATATGCGCCAAGGAAAACGATAAGCAGTACCTTGGCTGAGTGACAGTGACTGGCTGAGTGGATCGGCCAATCACGTCTTCATGCACCGCTGACACGCTTGTCTAATGCCCTGTAATGGGCAAGGGACGGACAACGCGCACGAGAGAGAGAGAGAGAGAGAGAGAGAGAGAGAGAGAAAGGGAATTTTCAATTAGGATTCATAATTGCAGACGCATTTTGCAAGTGAATACAAGGATTTTTGAGAGAGAGAGAGAGAGAGAGAGAGAGAGAGAGAGAGAGAGAGAGAAATTTTGAATCAAGATTCCTAATTGCAAAAACATTAAAACATTTTGCAAGTGAGTACAAGAACTTTTGAGAGAGAGAGAGAGAGAGAGAGAGAGAGAGAGAGAGAGAGAGAGAGAGAGAGAGAGAATTTAATAAGAACATTTATTAACATGTCTCTATCTCTGTAGACTCCACGCCCATAAAATCTATCGAATAAAAACGAAAATAAAATAAAATTATAATGCCTGTAGAGTCAGCACCAATATGTTTAACCAAGAACACTTTTAGCCTCAGAAAAAGCCAAAAGACTTAAAAGTAAACAAGTATAAAATGCGCCCAAGTTTCTTGGTGCAATCGAGTTTTCTGTACAGCGTATAATCAAGGCCACTGAAAATAGATCTATCTTTCGGTGGTCTCGGTACAATGCTGTATGAGCCGCGGCCCATGAAACTTTAACCACGGCCCGGTGGTGGCATGTCCTGTAGCGTTGCCAGAGGCACGATTATGGCTAAGTTTAACCTTAAAATAAAATAAAAATTACTGAGACTAGAGGGCTGCAATTTGGATGTTTGATGTTTTCTTGTGCTGAAAACTAAAAACTCATTTACCTGAAAAATAAGTCCATCGGTTCCCACTGAAACAGAAATTCGGCCAGTCGCAAGTGGCCCCCCCTGATGCCTCTTGACTGACACCTGCAAAAGGTGGAACGTAACAGAAACCCGCGTTTCTGTGACGTCTCTAGACCGGGGAACTCGAAAATGATTTCCGAGGTAAATTCCGCTCCACTTTCCAAGTGTCATCTCGCGCGATGGACGGACAGGTCGAAATTGACGCGATTCGCGTCTGAAATTACGAGAAAATATTGTAATGAAGTTCTCTCGGCGCCCTGCCAGTGAGTTGATGTTAGGAATCATGTCCTTTCTAGAATAAATTCAATTTGATTTTGTGATGAGTTTTTGTTCGACGTAAATGAACTGCGAGCTTTTCATATGTCTAGAGATGGATAATCTTCTTATCAGGAAAATGGAAGTGATTTTGGTGAATCAAATTCAGGCTATAATAAAGTATCGTACGATAATATATCAAATTCAGACTACAATCAAGTATCGTACGATAATATACCAAGTTCAAACTACAATCAAGTATCGTACGATATTATATCAAATTCAGACTACAATCAAGAATCGTACGATAATATATCAAGTTCAGACTCCAATCAAGTATCGTACGATAATATATCAAGTTCAGACTACAATCAAGAATCGTACGATAATATATCAAGTTCAGACTACAATGAAGTATCATACGATAATATATCAAGTTCAGACTACAATCAAGTATCGTACGATAACATATCAAGTTCAGACTACAATCATACGATAATGTAAGGCAAGCAAAGCTCGAAGATGTAATGAGCAGATACTTAACCTTAAGCTCTATTCACGTCACGTGACTTCTTGACAAGAGCTCACCTCAGCTTTATCGTGAGGGCTGCAGTTGACAAGTTTTAAAGAGCTTCTTTCCAAAGTTTTATTATTCAAAAGTTTCTCAGAGTTCTGGCCAACAATATTTCTCTCTGAACGAAGTTCGACCACTAAAATCACACTATGCCATATTTTTAATAATAATAATATAATAATAATAATAATAATAATAATAATAATGATAATAAGAAGAAGAAGGAGAAGAAGAAGAAGAAGTTGCACACAAATTGTTAAATGAAGTGAACATTTTACTTATAAACACATTGAGAAAAGTGAAAACAGTATTAACTAATATTTATCAAAAATACCACTGTAGCTTACGTGATAAACAGAAATAGACAAATCTCTCTCTCTCTCTCTCTCTCTCTCTCTCTCTCTAAAAAGGCGGGATGCTCAACACAAACACTTCAGAGAGAGATAAGAATCGCTTTATGAAAAAGACTTTGAAACTCCAATAAAAGGTTGCCAAAGGCGTCTTTTGTTTATTTACTGCATTGAATGACAGGACAGCACGAGGCATTTTGAAGGCGATAAAAGGAAATCCTTATTTGATTTGCTAAGCAAAACATCAAAGGAGATTTGGCCACTTACGACACGGATCAAACATTTGATATCGTAATGGTTTAGTTCAGGGTATATTAAAAGAAGAACAACAACAACACCAACAGAAACATGAGGAGGAGGAGGAGGAGGAGGAGGAGGAGGAGGAGGAAAAAATTAAAGTCCCTGTAGAGAAAGATTAATGATATTCGGCAAAACTTTCAATAAACCACCAGAACAAGAATACCCAGGAAAGCAAGAGGAGGAGGAGGAGGAGGAGGAGGAGGCGGTGCCTTCAAGGTCGCTGCTCACACCGGCGAAAGTTATCGTAGCCCATCTGTATGCAAAAACATTTCTTATATTATTTAATAAGAGATGGGAAGTTTAAGATGCTGGAGTCGGGTGGGGGGGCGGGGGGGGGACCCTTTCCAAAGAAAGCAGATCGACTCTGTAGGAAGTTCCGGGGAAGGTTGTGGGAGGGAACTAAGTAAGGAGGTGGAAGAAGAGACAGGAGAATTGAAGATAGAGAAGAAATGGAAAGCATAAATGCAGTAACATGCCAACACGACGATAAATAAGGCGAGCAAAAGAAATGAGACGTAAAACGAACGAGAAGAATGCCCACAATGAACGATAAATGAGGGAACAATTATGGCGGATTAAACAAGAGGTGTAGCGAGGCTTCCCGCCAATACAATAATCTACCCCGTAATGATGACGTCACGGAAGGAGAAATAAACGACGCTGACCAAAGTATAGGTAGAGGAGAAGGGGAAGGAATGGAGAAGAGGAGAAAGAGCGTTGGGTGCAAAGGGAGGAGGAGGAGGAGGAGGAGGAGGAGGAGGAATGGGGTTCTGAGGGAGAGTCAGGAATCTGAAGTGTTTACTTTATGCCAAATACATAAACAATTTAATGCTTGGTTGCCAAGTGCCAGGGTGGCCCCAAGACTGAAATACCTGAGAGAGAGAGAGAGAGAGAGAGAGAGAGAGAGAGAGAGAGAGAGAGAGAGGAGGGTTTTAAAGAGGTGGTTGAATTGGTTGGTTACGGGTGGTAATCGGGTACTTTTTTTATCACTTAATAAGGGTACAGCGATGCCCCGGACCGTCCTTCAATTTAAAACGTCTCTTAAGATGCAATCACTTACACTTGCAAAGACTAGTAATACTCTTTACTTGGACTGCGTTATTATTATTATTATTATTATTATTATTATTATTATTATTATTATTTAGAAGATGAAACCTGTTCATATGGAACAAGCCCACCACAGGGGCCACTGATTTGAAATTCAAGCTTCCAAAGAATATTGTTGTGTTTATTTGAAAGAAATAATAATAATAATAATAATAATAATAATAATAATAATAATAATAATAATAACGTAATATGAATTCAAATGTTCTTCTCTGTTACTGTTCGAACCAGTAATTATCAGCTCCGTAAATTCAATAACAAACAACACATTTAAAAGTCCGCGGTCATTTTTTTCTGTAATTCGACCAGGACACCGTAATAAAATGCAAATCCAATATATGCCGTAATACATCAATTACAGGCTAAATGAGCACAATACACCCGATGTATTTGATATATTTACCGAGCGGGACAAAGACTCATGAACTAAAATTAATGGAACGCCCGATCAAATAATCTGTCGCTGCAACAACTGCGCGCATATAACAATTGATTTCATAATTGCCCTGCAATTAGCTGATTAGGCGACTAATCGGCTGAACCGATGATTTATGGATGGACCTATGGATTCGTTGTTGTGGAGGGGGAGGGGGAGGGAAAGGGGGGGTTGTTTGAAATGGTTCATATATATGAGCGATTACATACACAAAACATGCATGTATGTATGTGTGTATAAATATATATATATATATATATATATATATATATATATATATATATATATATATATATATATATATATAAATAAATTACCACGACGAAAATGTGAAACAGGGTTTAAGGCCTGACCGGTTTCGTCTAAGGCAGCGAAGACATCAGTCTTTTATGGTAATATGTAGCTAAATTCTGATTAATTTAACATTTATCTTTAATATTTTATCAAAGGTCTTCTTTCTTCCGGTCCGATGTAAATTTTTACATTTGTCATAATAATGGCTCGATTAATATTATGCCTACAAAATCAAAATCAGTTTTATGTAAGGCAAGTTAATATTCATGAACATTTAAAGGATACGAATTCTGAATTAATGATGAACATAAAGATTTACAAAGTGTATTAATGTTTGTTATGTCATTATACTATCAAACAGGGTTTGAGTATTATTATTATTATTATTATTATTATTATTATTATTATTATTATTATTATTATTATTATTAGCGTTTTAATAGCATTTATAGTACCCATCAATACAATATAATTGTAGAGACTACATTTATATTGCATTGATGGGTACTTAAAACTTTGTTGGTATTCATGCTATTAAAACGATAATAATAATAATAATAATAATAATAATAATAATAATAATAATAATAATAATAATAAACTTTTGATAGAATAACGCTGTAACAAACATTAATAATAATAATAATAATAATAATAATAAGCTAAAATTTAATAATTAATAGATTTTCTAATATTCTTTGAAACTTGAATTTCAAGTCAATGGCCCCCGTGGTGGGCTTGTTCCATACGAATAGGGTTCATCTTTTGAATGATATTAATTATAATAATAATAGCAATAATTCAATCATTCATGGCTAGGGAACAAATGAGTCTGGGAACAGAATCCTGTTTATTTAAATGTATGTAGATGCATATATAATTTAAGTACATTCACTCCTGTTACTTCTCTTCCTTATTTCACACATTTCATTTCTCACCCCCCCCCTTTTTTTCTTATGTTATCTATCTACATTCCTTTTTTCTTTTCCTGTTTCTTTGCTTTCTCCTCTTCTTCTTCTTCTTCTTCTTCTCGCATACTCTCTCGCAGCGTTATTTTAGTTGGGTAGGTTCCTGGAAAAGAAGAAAAATCAATCATTAAGGTGATTTGGGCTGATTATCTAAGTAACTGATTTTCAGATTAGATTCGTCGTGAATTTAGTTAATATTAAATTGATAACATTAAGTAAAAAGTCACAATAATGTATGTGAGGGATTGTATTTCCAAAATACAAAAAAATGGTTAAAAAAATACAATGGCTCATATATATTATTGTGGCTTTTTATTTATTGTTTCCGGTCATTATAGTGATGCACCATAGATTGGTAATAGTGTCTGTTAATATTGGACTGATAACAGTTGAAAGAGTATGCCGTTTTCTTTACAGTATGTATGTATGTATGTATGTATGTATGTATGTATGTATGTATGTGAACCACTCTCAGTTAACCTCAGGCCACATTGAGGAACTCTAGCCATATTTTTTTGATTACTCATTAATCGGTATTCAAGCAACGGCTAAAATTTATTTTTCTTAAAATGAAATCTATAACCTCAATTGATATTTCTGAAAGAATATTCCCTCAGTTCCATAGTTATCATACATTCTCTTCATATCATGTGTATTTTTTTTATTCTCATTCTACTAGGTTTATTTTAATTTTTGTTTGTGGGTATTTAATCCTTGCGTGATTAGTATTGCGGTCACTGACCAACTAAGGAAATGTGAAGGCCTCATATTTAAATATATATATATATATATATATATATATATATATATATATATATATATATATATATGTGTGTATATATATATATGTATGTATGTATATATGTATATATATAATGGATATTCATGTGCTTCAGTGATCCATGTACTTTTAAATACGTGGGACGGAAACTGAGTTGGACTGAATGAGATTGCAATAATCATTTTTAAAAAATTAAATAAAAAAAATCTGTGATTTTCCATGTTTATACTTTCGAAAATACGAGATATGAACTATTCACGAATGAATTTAAAGAATAATTTTTTTCTTCTTTTTGCAGTTCATGTTTTTTCGCAGATTATAGAAAAATAATGATTTCTTTAAACATGACAGACAAATATATAACGTTCCTTTTGTTCAGAGATTTCACGCATGGAGGAACCTATTCGCTGATGAATTTAAAAGAGATGAATCACTTTTATTTTTGCTTTTTATATTACTGTGCGTAATATTTTTGACTGCTTATATTTTTAATTTAGTTGATTAGTATATTGGTTTTTTTATATTCGCAATAGGGACTTTGAATCACCTTTTTTTTGCTTTGTATATTGAACATAATATTTTTGACTATATTTTTTAATTTTGTTTTTGACTTTATATAATGCTGTACATAATATTTTTGACTACCTTTGTATATTACTGCACATAATATTTTTTACTACTTATATTTTCAGTTCTGTAGATAAGTACATCTTTTTTTTTTATATTCAAAATAGAAACTTAAATAACTTTTTTTTACTTTGTTTATTACTCTGAATAATATTTTTGACTACTCATATTTTTAATTCTGTTGATAAGTATATTGCTTTTTTATATGTTCAAAACAGGGACATTCAATAACTTTTTTTGTTTTCTATATAACGTAATATTTTTATTACTTATATTTTTAATCCTGTAGATAAGTATATTGCTTTTTTATATTCAAAATAAGGGCTTTGAATCATTATTGTTACTTTGTATATTACTGCACGTAATATTTTTGACTGCTTGTATTTTTAATTCTGGAGATACGTATATTGCTTTTTATTATTAAAAATAGAGACTTGTCGTACGCATGTTAGTTTCGATCAGCTTAATATATAATATTTTAGATACGTTTTTTAGCTAATTTACATACCAACATACACAAAATAATTTTACTTATCTCATACGAACAAACGGCCTGTGCTAACCAACTAAGCAGTATTTTTCTTGCTATGACAACAAAACGAAAAAAGAAATAAAATTAAGGGGAAAATATCTGCTCAGAAAATTGAATATAAATTCCCCGCTCCTGGATTGGTGGCATTAAATAGATTATTTAATCAGATGAGTACGAGCGACGCCATGCAGCGTAATAAGCGGCATCAATTAACCTTAATAATCTCGTTATGCTCTGCCGTATTTATGAATAATTGACGGGTGGCCGTGTCATGAACACGACGGAGGGAGAGGGATAAAGTCACATTTGTTTTCCGTATTAATTCCCGGAGAGTATTACATCAGCCCCGGTTTTTTTTTTTTTTTTTTTTTTTTTTTTTTTTTTGCCATGCCCCTAGGTTAGGTTAGGGTTAGGTTAGGTTAGGTGAGGTTAGATAAATCAGTGTAATTTGGGTGTGGGAAACATATTGAGATATTTTCGAGAAAATTCTGTTTTTAGATTAAGTTGGGTTAGGTTAAGTTAGGTTAGGTTAACTACATTTCCGTAATTTGGGTGTGGGAAACTTAATAAGATTACTTTCAAGAAAATTCTACGGTTAGTTTTCAAGGAATGGTCCCGGCAATAAAAATCTCTTTAAATAAATAAATAGGAAAATAAATAAGCAAAAATTACGTATGCGGGTGTGTGTGTGTGTGTGTGCATGCGCGAGGCAATTGCTTTCATGAACACAGTTACCCCAATTCTCTGCTTGACACCGCCTTAGACAAGTCACCAATTAAATAAATAAATAAGTAGATAAATAAATAAATAAATAGGAAAACAGAGAAATAAAAATTACGTAAGTGGGTGTGCTTGCACGCATGCATGAGTGCTTTCATGAGTACAGTGAACCCCAATCTCTGCTTGACACTGCTTTAGACGAGTGACAAAACCATAAATAAATAAATAAATAAACAAGAAGAAAATAAATAAAAGTTACGTATGTGTGTGTGTGTACAGGCATGCGCAAGTGCTTGCAAGAGCACAGTAACCGCATTCCTCTGCTTGTGTAATTAACAAAAAAAAAGAACAAACTACTTACTGCCTGTTGCCCTCTGCGTCTGCTGAGCGACGGCCGATAAAAGGGCTTCCACCTCCTCCTTCTTCAGGACGTTCTGTTTCACCATCAGGTTCAGCTTTCCCAAGACCTCTTTGTCCTGGAAAGGAGATTTAGATTCTTAGGTACACTTAAATTAACTTAAATTACTTGAATTAAGTTTGCGTTGTTGTCGCGAAGGCGTAAAGTTTTTGGTGCCAAGTGGCGCCTGAAGAACACTTTGTTCTTTTAAGAGTTATTTTGATATGCGAATACACAAATACACTGCTAGTAGAATTTGATAAGATTAGGTTCAGTATATGCTGCAAAAGTTCATGAATATCGCAATGGCACAAATTGGCATCGATTGAAATCACATTGCCAAAAAAGCGAGCCTTGAATACACTTCCAGCAGAATTTGGAATTTGATAAGATTAGGTTCAATATATGCTATAAAAATTCATAAATATCGCAAAGGCACAAATTGGCATCTATTAAAATCTCACTGCCAAAAAACTGGAGCCTAAATACTCACCTCAAATAGGTTTGGTATGGTCGCCTTCGTCTCGTCGTGTTGCATTCCGTCGAAGACGAAGTAATTGGAGAGTTGTAAATCTGGAGTGAATATTTCCCCTTGGCTGTATTTCCTTGCAATCTCCCCGAGCTGCAACGATAAGTGTGGGTCTCTTAAAATCGAAGGTCTTTAGGATTTGTTAGGATGTTCTTCAGTCTGTTTTAATAAAATGGACCTTAGAAGTCTGTTTCTTTAGAATGGACCTCAGTCTGTTTCAGTAAGTGTGAGTTTGTTTGTTAGAATGGACCTCAGTCTGTTTCAGTAAGTGTGAGTTCCTTAGGGTTTGTTAGAATGGACCTCAGTCTGTTTCAATAAGTGTGAGTTCCTTAGGATTTGTTAGAATGGACCTCAGTCTGTTTCAGTAAGTGTGAGTTCCTTAGGATTTGTTAGAATGGACCTCAGTCTGTTTCAGTAAGTGTGAGTTCCTTAGGATTTGTTAGAATGGACCTCAGTCTGTTTCAGTAGTTCCTTAGTGTTAGAGTTCCTCAGGGTTTGTTAGAATGGACCTCAGTCTGTTTCAGTTAATTTGGGGACCTCTCTGTTTCAAAAACAAAATGGACCTTCTTTTATTATTTATAAAAAATGGACTCAATCTTTTCATTTGTGAGTTCCAAAGAAAATGGATGTTTCTCAAAATTTGAAATGGACCAGATTTATCATAGTTTGGTTTATTTTGGTCATATACCAAGGAAACTGGATGTTTCTCAAAAGAAATCCAGATTTATCATAGTTTGGTTTATTTTGGAAAGAATATGTGAGCAGACTTCTGAAATATATTTGGAATATGGGAATATTATCACCTCTCGTTAGTTATGATAGTTTCATGTATTTTTTTTTTCTATAATTTTCAAGCTATTTAGATGTATTTACCTGGTGACAAAAACAGCGTACATTCGAGAGCTTATAAAGGAATCATGCATAATTCATGTCAGTGATTTCCGATGACAAGGTGAAGCCCAAAGCATCGGCAACTCCGAAACTAGTCTTTTCCTGGAAGAAACTTTATTCCAAAACATAACCTTTTTAAGGCACCAATGATTTTCAAAATGGGTTGCGTGGCACCCTGCCACAGAGTGCCTAGGGGTTCCGCAAGATTGTCATGAATTTTGTCTTGGCTAAATCATCTCGATGAACATTTGTAAAAAAAAATGTTTGCAGAAGTCTTCATATAATTATTATCATTGTGTCTACTCTAATTGTGTTTATCTAATTCTTCTGATATGCTCGTTGTTTGTACAGTATATTTCTGCATGCACGGTGTGCTGATTTTGATTTGAGTATGGATAATAAATTTTATTCATTAAATAAGAAGGTAATTCATGTGATATGTTAGGATGGTGAAGAAGGGGTGTCACGGTAATGATTACATTAGTTAGGGTGCTATCACAAAAAAAAAAAAGACTGAGAACCACTCGGTTAAGCATACCGCGTTTTATTCAAAGGAGCAATGTCACCATTCCGCTTTTGGAGGGCCAGTTGCAACCGCTTCGACAACATTACTAGCAAATGAGACTCATTCCAAGCCTACCTTGTAGCCTATTAGGCGGAAGAACGAAGCCGCGACCTCGTTGCCTTCTTCCAGCAGATTTTCCAGCTTATTGATCGCTTCCAGACCTTGGGCCTTCCAGGAGGAAAAGGAAGAACACTCCGTTAATTGAGGAGAGTTGTTGCATAAACAATTTCGTCGATGATGGCGAAGTTTGAATGAGATGCGGGAGAGAGAGAGAGAGAGAGAGAGAGAGAGAGAGAGCGGGGGAGGTCATTAAAGAGATATTAAAGTCTCAGTAACAGACAGACAGACAGAGACATGATAGGCTTGTGGTGTAATCTTTTATCGTGGAAGTTTCTCAATTTTTGCGAGTGTTCGGTCTTGCTAGCACTCTGCGCCCGGCAAGAAAACTTTGTATATTTTATTTTTTGTATTATGCTTCTAAATATAAAGTCAAGATATATATATATATATATATATATATATATATATATATAGAGAGAGAGAGAGAGAGAGAGAGAGAGAGAGAGAGAGAGAGAGAGAGAGAGAGAGAGAGAGAGAGAGAGACGCAAATTGAAATTTAATCATTAAGCATTAAGATTTTATATTATTCCCCAAAAAATATTATGGATCAAGATTGTGGTCTGAGAAAATATTTGTAAACGAGAGCTTATCATTTATATGATGTTTATTGTCGTAATGATACTATTATGTCTGCACTTAATGTTATTAAGTTTCAGTATAATGTAAACAAGTAAAAAAATTCATCGAAGTTTCTTCGGCCCAATCGAGTTTTCTATATGACCCGCGGCCCATGAGTCTTTAACTACGGCCCGGTGGTGGCCTGTCCTATATCGTTGCCAGACGCACGATTATGGCTAACTTTAACCTTAAATAAAATAAAAGCTACTGAGGCTAGAGGGCTGCAATTTAGTTTCCTTGATGATTGGAGGGTGGATGATCAACATACCAATTTGCAGCCCTCTAGCCTCAATAGTTTTCTTTTACAGAAAACTAAAAATTCAGACGAAATTTTGGAAAGAAAAATTAAAACGAGAGAAAGCAAATGAGAGAATTAGTGGAACCAAGAGCTAATGAACGGAAAGAAAAAGGAAAGAGAGAAGAAAGAGACAGATAATAAGGAACGAGGGATTATTGGAACGGCGAACAAAGGTTCAAAAAGAACAAAGGGATTTGCATTTCGGAGAAAGGCCACTAGAACGAGAATGGACGAGAACACGTAAGAGGATTAAATTCCGAAGCAGAAGTGATTACCGCGCAAAGCATAAAATGATGATTACACGATTATTGCGGATGCGGATTATTGGAATGATCAGAATCCGGAAATTGAAATAGAAACCAACTTTGAAAGGTCGAGACAATTAAGGAAACGCAAAGCTGGCTGGAAGATAATTTTTTAATGATAATTATGAATAATGATAATTAATAGCTTGATAATCAGTGACTGAAAACGTTCGTGGAATATTATTACGTGTTACGGATTATTTTAACGAACATGGCGATTAAAACTCAAGATATGAATTTGTATGAACATATATTTTTTTTCATAATATACAATAATGCAAGTTGTACCCATACACTTTTACTTGTGTAACAACGATGGACTTGCCGTCGTCCAACCCGGGCCCAGCCACTTCTCATCAATTCCTCCTGTATAAGTATTTAGTATTGGGAAGGTGCATAACATCTCTGCGGACAGGACTTCCCGTCTCGACCCTCTTATATAATACCCCCTTTTCTTCTTATGTCATGTACATTTTTGAATAAAATAACAAATTGTAAAGTCTTTCCAAAAAGCGATAGAAATGGAGATTATTTTTAAATAAAATAAAACAATTTCCAGATCTCATGTGAGGTAACCCCTTAACTGAAAATAGAATGTTTGAAAATATTTTAATTTTATTCTTTTAAGCTCTATTCTTCAGCCTGACGAGACAGGACTTGAATGTTTTAAATTTAAAACACGAATTCAAAATAAAATTTTTAAAATTACGTTAATTTTCTCTTTCAGATTTAAAAATGAAAATAAAAGTAAATTTCTAAAAAATGCTTAATTTTTCTCTCAAATTCAAAAAGCAAAATAAAAATAAAATTGCAAAAAAATCTAATTAAAAATAAAATTTTAAAAAATGCGTTCATTATGCTCTCTTAAATTTAAAAAACGAAATACAAATAAAATGTCCAAAAACACGTTCATTCTTCGCTCTTTTAAATGTAGAAAACGAATTTAAAATAAAATTTTTCAAAAGTTAATTTTTCTCATAAATTCAAAAGGCGAAATAAAAACAAAATTTCAAAAAATCAAATTAAAAAAAAAATTTCAAAAAATACTTCCATCTTCTCTCTCATAAATTTAGAAAACGAATTTAAAATAAGAAAAGGAAACAGGATTTTTGTCTCTTAAATTTAAAAAGCAAATTAAAAAAAAATTTCAAAAAATCGAATTAAAAATGAAATTTCAAAAAAAATACGTCCATTTCTCTCTTTAAAACATAAAACCGAATTCACAAGAGACTCACCCTCACCTCTTCGCTGGTATTCTTCAGCCTGACGAGGCAGTACTTGAGACCTTCCTCGGCCTCTTCGCCAAATTTCACGAGGACGCCTCCGAGGGCATTGGTGATCCTGGTCAGTGAATGCTTGACCTTTTTCCAGCTTTTCTTGACGTGGTCTTTCGTCTGGAAGGAGAATGGAATAAGGTTAAGAACAGGCCTGAGAGATATGGACTCTCTCTCTCTCTCTCTCTCTCTCTCTCTCTCTCTGGAAAATACAGTATTTAAATTGATAATAATGTAACCAGAATGACTGATAACACTGAAGTCAAGAACAGGCCTGAGAGATATGGATTCTCTCTCTCTCTCTCTCTCTCTCTCTCTCTCTCTCTCTCTCTCTCTCTCTCTCTCTTCTTAAGAGAGATCATTAAACTTTCATTGTTTCAATTGTTTACCAATATATTTTATAGTTTTCATTGTTTTATACCTTAATTTCATTTTATCTTTTATAGTTTTATTTAATTGTATTTTTTATAGTTTTATTTCATTTTATTTTTATAGTTTTATATTACTAAACAGGGTATGAAAATGCTCTGTGCATTTTCTTTTACCACATCTTCTTGGCCCTTCTATTAATAAATATTTATGAAAAAAAAATGACTCTCCTTAATGAAAGAGACGACCTAATCTAACATTATGGCCGGTGTGGGTATAATGTCCTTAGCATTTTGCTGGCACGGGCAGAAAGTAATTAATGGAGTACATCTCGCGCAAGCACGCTATGAGATGCACGCAAGCATGACATTAATACCGGATGGACGTTCGCCTGTGCTTTTATGCTAATGAAGCGACTGACATTTCTTTTCTGTGTTTGGTTCATATATATATATATGTATATATTCTTACTGATTTTGTTAACTTTATCGTATTAACATTATCTTTGCGTAATTCTTTTATGTATAAGACCTATTGACAACGATATATATATATATATATATATATATATATATATATATATATATATATATATATATATATATATATATATATATATATATATATTTCATAGGTGATATATAAATGGATTTTTCTATTTTTTTCCTAGGCATTTTATTTCATCTTTGACTTCGACTCGACAAAGTGGATTTTTTTTTCGGGGATTTTTCCCTAGGGCATTTTATCTTGATCTTTTACTTCGACTCGGGGATTTTTAACCTTGGGGATTTTTTCCTTCGGGGATTTTTTTACCTTGGGGTTTTTTTTACTTCGGGGATTTTTAATCTTGGGGTATTTTACTTCGGGGATTTTTTTTATCTTGGGGATTTTTTACTTTTTTCCTTCGGGGATTTTTGACCTTGGCGATTTTTTTACTTCGGGGATTTTTGACTTTGGCGATTTTTACTTCGGGGATATTTTACCGTGGCGATTTTTTACTTCGGGGATTTTTTTACCTTCGCGATTTTTTACTTTAGGGACTTTTTTACCTTGGCGATTTGTTACTTCGGGATTTTTACCTTTGGCGATTTTTTACTTCGACCTGGTATTTTTTTACTTGGCGATTTTTTACTTCTGGGATATTTTACCCTGGCGATTTTTTCCTTCGGGGATTTTCGACCTTGGCGATTTTTTTACTTCGGGGATATTTTACCTTGGCGATTTTTTACTTCGGGGATTTTTTTTTACCTTCGCGATATTTTACTTCACGGACTTTTTTACCTTGGGGATTTTTTTTACCTTGGCGACTTGTTACTTCGGGGATTTTTTTTACCTTCGCGATTTTTTTACTTCAGGTATTTTTTACCTTCGCGATTTTTTTTACTTGTATTTTTACCTTCGGATTTTTACTCCGGGTATTTTTACCTTCGGGTATTTTTACCTTACCTTTTTTACTCGATTTTTACCTTGGCCGATTTTACTCCGGGGATTTTGTACCTTGGCGATTTTTTACCTTAGGGATTTTTTACTTCGGGGATTTTTACCTTGGCGATTTTGTACCTTAGGGATTTTTTACTCCGGGGATTTTGTACCTTGGCGATTTTTTTTACCTTAGCGATTTGTTACTCCGGGGATTTTTACCTTGGCGATTTTTTACAGCGTATATTAAGAGTCAGCTATCATGTGAAAGCGCACATCACTGTCGTAGCATTATCTAGGGAACCAATTTGCCGGAACACGCAAGTCTTAAAACGCGTTTCAGTCTTCCAGACCCCAATTATTTTCTCAAACATAAAGTCAGGTTTCCCGTAGGAGAGGAGTAGCAGTGCCGTCGGCGCACCTCACGTGGTTCACTGTAGGCATTACTAAAGGGTGTTCGCGTTGTCCATGCGGCCCCTTGCTGCACCCACTATCTAATCTTTAACTTTATCTCCATTCCAACTCTCTCTCTCTCTCTCTCTCTCTCTCTCTCTCTCTCTCTCTCTCTCTCTCTCTCTCTCTCTCTCTCTCTAGACAGCAGCTTAAATTTAATTCAGTATCAGTCATTGAACTCTGAAACATTGCCCAATCAAAGAATTGAAAATTTTTCTCTCTCTCTCTCTCTCTCTCTCTCTCTCTCTCTCTCTCTCTCTCTCTCTCTCTCTCTCTCTCTCTCAAGCTTAAATTTAATTTAATATCAGTCATTGAATATTGAAGCATTCCCAGTCAAGTACTTGAAATCTCTCTCTCTCTCTCTCTCTCTCTCTCTCTCTCTCTCTCTGCTTAAAATTAAATTTAATTCAGTACCAATCATTGAATATTGAAGCTCTCTCTCAAGTACTCTCTCTCTCTCTCTCTCTCTCTCTCTCTCTCTCTCTCACTCTCCCTCCACCCAGGTGTCCCTGACGTGCTTGACGTCCTTCCAGTTCCGTATCACCCACTCGATAACGGAGGTAACGATCGGGCTAATGACCGTCTTGTCCTTATCCGGGGACCTCCCCGGCGAGTCCTCGCCGCCTGCGCCTTCGTCGTGTTCCTTCGGGTGGTGGGAGATTCCCTTCTCGTCTCTGCTGTGATGGGAAAAAAAAAAAGAGTTTAATGAGTATGGTGAATAAGCATCATTCATCATCATCTTTATTAAAAAATAAACATTCTAATATCATAATTGTAGAACTGGCGACCCCCTTAGGTGAGTAAACCTACCATAAGGTAGCAAAGGCTTTTTTATTTTTCTTTATTATGAAGTAGCTAAATGTTATATATATACCAACCCCCTCCCCCGGGATCGAACTCGAGAACCTCCTCGCGCGCGTGTGTGTTTGTGCGTATTTGTGTATGTGTTGATGGTGTGTAGAATATGATTGGCGTATGAATTAAGCTTTAAATACAATCCTTCATTGGGTCCGATTTCATAACTTTTTTGTCTGATGCGTAAAACCTCTCTCTCTCTCTCTCTCTCTCTCTCTCTCTCTCTCTCTCTCTCTCTCTCTCTTCTCACCGACCAGTGTGGTTCAATTTCATGTATTGCCGTATTAAGTATTCACGTTTTTTGCCGTTTTTCCCATGGAAAAGCTCTCTCTCTCTCTCTCTCTCTCTCTCTCTCTCTCTCTCTCTCTCTCTCTATTAAAATCATAATGGAGAATTTAAAATATTAATCTGAAGTCTGAAGCAATGAAGAATTCTAAAATATTAATCTGAAGTCGCATTACCATTCTCTCTCTCTCTCTCTCTCTCTCTCTCTCTCTCTCTCTCTCTCTCTCTCTCTCTCTCTCTCTCTCTCTCAGTTAATGAATTCGTCAGTTTAACGTGAAGCAATGAAGAATTGTAAAATATTAATCTGAAGTCCTGTTACACACTCTCTCTCTCTCTCTCTCTCTCTCTCTCTCTCTCTCTCTCTCTCTCTCTCTCTCTCTCTCTCCCCCCTCACCAGGGGCCCAGCAGGAGTTAAGGATGGAATAACCACCAGTAACAGAGACAGCGTGACATTTACCAAGGGCTTGGCTAATTGTTCGTAAAGGAATCACGTTACCGAATTGCGCAACGGACAGATGTCTGTGGGCTTTTTTGCGCAGCTTCTTCTTCTTCTACACTGTTTCCGAATTGAGTCTGTTCTTCTGTCGTTGCCTGTGATTATTATTTTTGTTGTTATTATTATTACTGGTGTTGTTGTTTCTGAGTTGAAATTGAAATCGGTTGGTTTCAATAAACATCGTCCAATATCACCAGTTCTTTCTATGAAATTTCACTTTAAATTTCTATAAACATCGTCCTACAGTATATCCACTTCTTCTTATATACATTTCCTTTCACACTTCAATAAACATCGTTCATCATAGCCAATTTTTTCTATACATTTTCACTTTAAATTTCAAATAAACACCGTCCAACAGTATACCCACTTCTTCCTATAATCATTTCTCTTTACATTTCAATAAACATCGTCCAGCAATACCACGAAACACATTACCTCGATGTTCCTTCGTCGTAGTGATCGTAATCGACCTCCGGGTCTCCGTAGGTGTAATCGTAGTTGAAAGCATCGTCCAAGATTTCGTGTGGTCCTTTTTCCACTCTTTGCCTGACGTTCTTCCGTCTGTGGATGGCGTTTTCCTCTCTCTCTGTCCTCTGTTGAACGGTGCTGCTGTAGGAGAGAGGTTTTTTTGACTGAGTCACTCAAACTGTTGATTGATGCGGTTGAAATTGGGCATAGATTTGGCTCGGATTTGGCACAGAGGTGATAGTTTGACATACGAGTAATATGGACCTACAGAAAGTGTTTGCAGTTGGAGAGAGACGTGATTGACATTTGTGATTTTTGTAACAGAAAGTAAAGGGAAATAGAGAAAGAGGGGGTCAGCTATTAGAAAAAACAGAGTGATATTCAAATTTGAAAAAGATATGAATCATACATGATGGGAGATGTGATTCTCCATAGGGTTAGGTATGGGGAACAGTTGTGAATCTTGCATGGCTCAAATGTGATTCACTTTGTGCACAAATACTCTTCGCAATGGGTACAATGGGATTCGTACTGACCACTGATGTAATTCATGTAATATACATGTTTTTTCACATTAAACGTTAGACTGAAATGTCAGTATGCCTTTAAAGATGAAGTAATGCGAAGATTATGTTTCTGTATAGATTATTGAAACTTATGTATGTGAGTATAAGTACCGCCTTCGTCATGTCTATTCAAACTTACTAGCTGGAAGAAAATGAGTTATGAATGATAGTTGGAAGAGAAAACTGAGATAGGTATAAAACAATTAAAAAATGCAATCGAGTTTTCTGTACAGCGTATAATCAAGGCCACCGAAAATAAATCTAGCTTTCGGTGGCCTCGATATAATGCTGTATGAACCGCGGCCAATGAAACTTTCACCACGACCCGGTGGCGACCTGGCCTATATCGTTGCCAGATGCACGATTATGTTTAACTTTAATCTTAAATAAAATATAAAAAACTACCGAGGCTGGAGGGCTGCAATTTGGTATGCTTGATGATTGGAGGGTGGATGATCAACGTACTAATTCGCAGCCCTCTAGCCTCAGTAGTTTTTATTTAAGATCTGAGGGCGGACAGAAAAAGTGGTGTGGACGGACAGACAAAGCCGGCACAATAGTTTCCTGTTACAGAAAACTAAAAAAAATCTAGGCAAAAATAATGATGCCCAATTTTATCGTTCGTGTTAAAGATGAAAAAAGGGTGTGTGTGTGCATTTTGCGTGCTTGTATTACAAAGACATTATGATATCAATTGCATGTAGGTCAGTGTACGAACCTCTTTTGCTTTGTGGGTTTAAATCTCAGTGAGTGATCAGTGGTCTGTTGGGTGATCAGTATTTGATTTGTTATCGTCACTGTTTATAATAATTCTCAAAAAAAAAAAAATTGCCCAATAAATCCAGTTGTGCAAGCCACGAAACTTTTTATTCAAATTGAATTATTATTATTATTATTATTATTATTATTATTATTATTATTATTATTATTATTATTATTATTATTATTATTATTATTATTATTATTATTCAGAAGATGAACCCTATTCATATGGAACAAGAACCCATTGAATTGAAACAAGTTCACAAAATTATTATTATTGACTTGAAATTCAATTATTATTATTATTATTATTATTATTATTATTATTACTATCATGGAACAGTCCCACCACAGAGGCCATTGACTTGAAATTCAAGCTTCCAAAGATTACGGTGTTCATTAGGAAGAAGTAAGAGGAGGTAAAGAGAAATACAGAAAGAAGAGATCCCACTCGCTTATTAAAAAAGAAAAAAACAAATAAATGAATTAGTAAACAGATAAAAATGTATTAAAATGCGAGGAGAATGGTATTAGTGGTAGTAAAGCATTGAACCCTAGCTTGACCTTTTGAATATAGAAATAAGGCATATTCATTCAAATTTTTAAAATTTTTTTATGAATTTAAGCGTATTTAAAAAAAAAAAAGCTTTAGTGTATTTATTTTCATATTAATCTTCTTTAATAAAGTCATTTAACACTTAAAGAAAAATATTTTTCTCTATGGTAATTTCTCCGGACTCAAAATTTCCATTTTCGGGGCAAGATTGGTCGTTTCAGATATCTTTTGGATGATTATTAAAGCAACAATCATGCTTTTCATGTTCATGCAAATTTTAAGTCATAAATTTATTTATTTAATTCCCTCCTGGCATCTAAGATCAAAATGGACTAATTAGGTAAGCAATTTAACCCATACATTTCGAGGCTGTATTCATAATTGGATATAATCGTGTGATGAAAATTTTGCTTATGATTTTCTTTCGAATTGCTCTCCTGAATGTTGTAGTATATAAATATTCAAACCTTTTATCATCTTTTTATTGGGTTAAGTTGTTTTTGTTAACCTCCTCCAAAATGGAAAATGGTTCCATTAAACCTGTGTTTTTTTTTATCAAATGTTAAATTAAAGGCTATTTCAATTGTGTAACAATCTTGGGAAAAGTCATTCTTTGGTTATTTTAAGAGTGTTTGCAAAATCCAATAAAAGGATTTTCAAATACACGAGAGAGAGAGAGAGAGAGAGAGAGAGAGAGAGAGAGAGAGAGAGAGAGAGAGAGAGAGAGAGAATTTAACTGACCTCGTCAAAGGCGCGTCATACTCGTAGACCAAATCTCCGTAAGTGTAATCTTGGTCTTCCTGCATCAGGGCATTGAGGATCACGTGCCCTGACCTCCCATTGGTCAGTGACCTCGCGTGGCTCGCTGCCCCACACAGCAAGCCCAGGACAACCACGAGACTGATGACCTCGCTTCTGGGCATGGTTGCTGCTCACTGGGGCAAGAGAAGGGAGAAGTGGAAAGGTTAAAATTTGGTATCTCATTTTTTTTAGGTTTATATTCAAAAGAGCTAACAATTTTGTACGTATTCCCAAGCCCATATATACTAGTGGACACATAGATACCCACCCTCTCTCTCTCTCTCTCTCTCTCTCTCTCTCTCTCTCTCTCTCTCTCTCTCTCTCTCTCTCTCTGTAGTATATATATTTGTGACTTCTAATACTGTGTATCAGTCCTTCTTCAGTGGCTTGCAAATAAAGTCGAAACCGGTCAGGACCTACACCCCGCCTCTTATTTTTCACCTGTGGTAATGTGTGATAAATGAATCACGTCCAAAAGTAATTGAGAGAGAGAGAGAGAGAGAGAGAGAGAGAGAGATACATACATGATATGTGTGTTTGTATAAAACATTAATTGGTAAATGTCCCCTGGTTCCTAACTGTCTGCTAAAGATCTTGTGTATATGATAATCCTAACTTGCAAACCAATGCTCATTCGGCATTAAAACGTAAGCATATATTTTTCACAAGTGTCCTTCATATTATCGAGGCTGTGTTGATAATCTGGGTGCAGTTATGTAAATTAACTAAATTCACTTTAGTTTGAGTAATATTTAGCAATAGATGTCAATATGAATTGATGTGAAGAGTGCAAGAATACTTAATAATATCTTCAAGGATTATAGATAAGAATTTTGCATTTTTTTAAGTTGTCTATGGACAGTAATGGTTATCGTAGGGGATAGTACAGAGTCTGTCTTATAGGAACAATGTTACGGTTAGGAGTTTATAGATACAAATTTTGCACTTTTTAAGATGTTTATAGACAGTAACGGTTCTTTTAAGAGGTAGTATAGAATCTGTCAAGAAGAAACAATGGTATTTTCAGTTTATATAGGGTAAGAATCAAGATATCGAAAAATATACAGTATATTTTGGCTGCATTACCAAATAGCAGTATAAACCATAGATTCATATTGCAACTGCGAGATTTTTCCTCCTGTTACGCCTTTCAAACCTTTTCACTGTCAATCCCCGTTTCAGCGCTGATTGACCTCGTCATCATAGGTCCCAGAACTTGGCCTTTGGCCTAAATTCTATATATTCTTTTCATGCTGGCGGGATAATCGGAGTTGAGTGACCGGGATTTAGATGAAGCATCTTGAATTTCACGTCGCAGTGTGTCTGCAAGACGGAATTGAACATGCAAAAGCTTTCACTGCACCGAGGTAGATAATATAAGCGTGTATTGTTCTTGTGCAAATGATAATAATGAATCATTTACAGTTCATGAAGCGAATGTGACTTCTGGGAACTGTTTTTTCAGATACAGGGACCTTAAACTGTGTTTATGAATTTGATCTGAAAGTGGCTGAATAATTCATGAAATGACGTGTCCGTCACCTACAGTTTTCCTTAATCGAGTTTCTATCTAATTATCCCCCTTCATTACTAGACTAGATAAGTTCAATTAATTGCCAGCTCCGTCGCCCTTCACGTAGAAGGTTGCAGAGCTCGAGAATTCCACTGTCATTGTAAGTTTATGAAGCGGCGAAATATCTTACCTGTAATCCGGCTGTGCAGTTTGACACCTGTCTCACTATGCCCGTTATTTATCACCTTATTCCACTTAACGGTCGAGCACGGTATTCTCGTGCGTCTGTCCGTTATCCGCCCGTCCGCGAGTGTGCCCTAAACAGCAGTCAGGTAGCCAATGCGGAGTGGGAGACAGGAAGAGGAATGAGGGACGCCCTTTGACCTTCGTTTGTTCGCCCCTTAGAGCAACAACACTTGAGTGCACTTGCACTGGGCATCTTTGTTTCTTCCTCGGCTGCGGACGACGACAGCTGCTGTCAGTTGTGTCCTATACACCGCCTGGTGGTGGTCCCCTCTCTCTCTCTCTCTCTCTCTCTCTCTCTCTCTCTCTCTCTCTTGGTAACCGGAACTGCTGGGAATTTGCTTGTAGTGTTGATGTGGATTGTGCAGTTCGTTTTTTGTTTATTTAGTTTATGATTTTTTTTTTTTGTTTTTTTTTACAATTATCGTGTTGATGCTGGGTTTGTGATTGTTGTTGCGTAATTTGTTGCTTATTATTATTATTATTATTATTATTATTATTATTATTATTATTATTATTATTATTATTATTATTATTTTTATTATTATTATGCGCAACCACTAACTTGTACGCAACCACTCACTTATATATATATATATACACATATATATATATATATATATATATATATATATATATATATATATATATATATATATATATATATAGTATATATATATATATGTTGCCATCCCCCTCCCAAAACAGAACAAAAAAGACTCTCTGAAAATAAATGAATGGATGGTGTATGTATGTATGTATGTATGTATGTATGTATGTATGTATGTATTTATGTATGTATGTATAGGTACACATAAAGTATCTAGTTTTCTTTAATCTAACAAAACTCCCTTTTTCTTCCAGGTGAGTCAGTTGCTTCCAGAGTCAGCATGAAATATCCGTTGCTACGAGACAGTAAGGTATTGTTTTCCAACAGTTACATTGTGGTCTGAATTATTTTTACGCAGATTTGTACTGTTTACTTTCATCGTTAATATTAATGTTAATATTTATGGTAATATTCATGTTTGTTGATCCATATAGCATTTCTATTAATCCATTTATGAGTGTTCATAGCATTTAATTTTTTTCATTTTTATCATAATCATTAATGTGAGACTAAAGTACTTCTTCCTATCTCTCTCTCACGCCTACAATGACTCGTCATTATGAGTACTTATATAATCTCACTCAGGCTTACAATGACTCATCATTATGGGTACTTATGTAATTTCACTCAGGCTTACAATGACTCATCATTATGAATACATACATAATTATGGTCATGTTACTCGACAACTGGTTATGCAGTGAATTAATTATCTGGTAGTCGACTGATGTGAGCGGTACCCAGGGGCAAGAGGGTATGGGGCTAACAACCTCACCCCAAAAGTCGTGCAAAAATAAGAAAGATTATATATTTATATATATATATATATATATATATATATATATATATATATATATATATATATATATATATATATATATATATATATATATATACTTACTACATCCAGACGGCCATTCATTTAAATGAGGTTTTCTTATTATTATTATTATTATTATTATTATTATTATTATTATTATTATTATTATTATTAAATAAATAAATAAAACAGAAATTGCCAAGCCATTTAAGAGAGCTCTCAGCCCCAAGGGAATCCTGCAAAAAGCGATCGATATCCTTCGGTCATATAAACCTTTGCAAAGCGAGCTGCAATGGGTCCTTTGCTCAATAGGAATCACTTCAGGTTTCCCTTCCACGAGTCTCGTCGATTTCAAACGGTTTTCACATTGGAACTGGCCCTCTCTCTCTCTCTCTCTCTCTCTCTCTCTCTCTCTCTCTCTCTCTCTCTCTCTCTCTCTCTCTCTATTCACGTGTTGCACTCTTGCATTGCAATCAGGCTCTGTCGAGATTTTTTTTTTCGTGTGTTGGGTATGGATATTTTGGGAGTTAGGGAGTGCGTTATATATATACTGTATATATTTATAGATATGTATATGTAAGTATATATGTATATATATGTATGTATGTATGCATTATATATATATATATTTATAGATATATGTATATTTATGTATATATAAATATAAATATATATATACACACACATAACTTATCGTTTCAACGTCCTGATATTAAGAAACAGGAAAGTTATGTGGTTGTTGATGTTATAACAACATCTTCCCCCTTGTTTCAGTCATAATATCTTTTATCTGCCACTTAGCTTATTAAAATATTTAATTCTTTGCATTTTTCATTTTCAATGGGAATCTTGCGGTGATATTCTTAAATGCTTCGAATTCTGTAAAGAAACCATAGTTATGGGAATTCGGACAATTTTTCCTTGAAACCCTAAACGCATATTGATATTTCTCTCAAAAAATATCATTGAAATTTAAAAGAAACCTTGTATCCGGTTGGTTATCAACTACTCAACACAATGGACTAAGATATTATGAAAATTAGTATGGGAACTTTCCTAGATAGTGACCCCCAAGGGTTTTAACCTAAACCGGTATGTATCCACCTTTGCGGCGTGTTTAGCACAAGCCCGTTGGGTATCACCGTAAAAACATAAACAAAAGACTGTAAATATCATAAAGATAATGACCCCCAAGAAATATTAGTTCTAGATAACGACCCCCGAACTTTGTTGGGGGTCACCCTTAGTATGAAACTTAGCTTAAAAAGCTCAACAGATTCTACTTAAAAAAAAAAATGTCAGAAAGTCAGGTCCAGACGCTACTTGCTACGAGAAACCTTCAATAGCGTTCCACGCAGACAGCCCAATTTAGGACCACCCCTGCTGTGGTTTTGAAACTGGCCCTGCTGTTACCTCAGAGCCCCGAACACCTTCGACCAGAGGCACCATAGCACAAGAGAGCGGTCTAGGGCGGTCTGGACAGAGACCTATACAAGGTTTTTGGTCTAGAACTCGCGATCGGCTTCTTTGAGTGAAAATTTATCCTTGCACCTTTTTCTCTTAATTGTACAGCAACTTCTTTCTACCTGTTGAAGGGTAAGAATTGCCAAGGCGTTTGTGCACTGTCAGGTAGAATCTGATGTCAAATTTAGTAACTAGCTAAAGATAAGATCATATATTAACACTTTTGGTTTTTATATCAGGTAGAATCTGATGTCAAATTTAGTAACTAGCTAAAGATAAAATCATATATTACCACTTTTGGTTTTTGTGCCAGGTAGAATCTGATATCAAATTTAGTAACTCGTTCAAGATAAAATCATATATTATCACGTTTGTTTTTTATTTAAGGTAGAATCTAATGTCAAATTAGTTACTTGATAAGATATAATCATCATTATCACTTTTGGTTTTTGTAACTAATATACTCTTACTCTTGATTTTTTTCCTGAAATTTTGATATTTTAACACGTTTTGTACTTAGTAATGTAGGTTACTACGCAATTGTCGATTTTTATTACACAAATTGTTTCTCGCGAGATTGTGAATTTCTTAGCACGGTTAATAATATTATAATTCAGGAAAGCCTTGAAAAATATATTCTCTGTATTTCACGATAATATTCTCACTTATCAGTCTGACCTTCAAGTTACGCTTTAGTTATGCAAATGTCGTTATTGCTGTGCTTGCAAGCATAAAATTTTAATAAGCCAGAGTAAACGTTTGCCCGTAAGGGGGTTAGTGCGTGAGGTGCACTGTAGGCATTACATAAGGTTCTTTCATTCCTTTTACTGCACCTCCGTTCATATTCTCTTTTTCCCATCCGACTTTCCACCTCCTCTAACATTTGATTCACAGTGCAGCTGCGAGGTTTTCCTTCCTGTTGCACCTTTCACATCTCGCTGTCTATTTCCTTTTCAGCGCTGAATGACCTCGTTGGTCCCAGCGCTTGGCCTTTGGCCTAAATTCTAAATTCCTTCCTTCCAGACTACACGTCCCAGTTACCCAGCATAAATATTGAATAGATATGTGTATCCAATTAGCCTGAGGTGAATAAATGGCCTTCGTCTTGTTGTTTTGTGTTAGCTTTAACAATTTTGTCTATAAAAATGTGCTGTTATTTATTTCTATTCTCAAATACTTAGGGGCAGAATTGGACCACTGATATCAAATTTTACTTTTCCTCTTGAATAAGTTACACCCAGAGGATATTATCCGTGATAAGTGCTCCTGATAGCAGGAGGGGGAGAGAGAGAGAGAGAGAGAGAGAGAGAGAGAGAGAGAGAGAGAGAGAGAGAGAGAGAGAGAGTTATCTCAAACGAGACTGGGTATCTTCTTTAATATAACAGGATATGTTAATACGTATTTTTAACCGCTTGACGGAGTTTGCATAATTTCTCTCTCTCTCTCTCTCTCTCTCTCTCTCTCTCTCTCTCTCTCTCTCTCTCTCTCTCAAAAGCCTTGCGGACGTTGTACCCTAATCACCGCACCTCTTCGATCTCGGTATCGCTGTATCCGTGGGGTGCTCAACGATGCTGTTAAAGAGTGATTACAGCTTTTTAGATTTCCTGTCAAGTGAAATTTCATCATACCGAGCGTAAGGAAGATTAGCACAGCAGAAGTACTGTCTCGTATACATATATATATATATATATATATATATATATATATATATATATATATATATATATATATATATATATATATATATATATAAAATATATATATATATAATGTGTGTGTGTGTGTGTATTTTATATATATCGTCAAACATACCAAATTGCAGCCCTCTAGCCTCAGTGGTTTTTATTTTATTTAAAGGTTAAAGTCGTGCCATAATCGTGCTTCTGGCAACGATATAGGACAGGCCACCACCGGGCAGTGGCTAAAGTTTCATGAGCCGCTGTTCATACAGCGTTATACCGAGACCACCAAAAGATAGATCTATTGTCGGCGGCCTCGATTACACGCTGTAGCGGCTGTACGGAAAACTCGATTGCGGCGAAGAAGACTTATTTATAAATTTACTTTCCGCAGACATTTGGCTATTGTCTGTTTCTGCATTATGTAACGCGCCTCGTAATTTTGGGACTAAAAAAAAGTTTGGGGTCGTTAAGCCATTAAAGTTGCGGTAATCCAGTGTAACTTTCGAGTGTTTTTTTTTTTTTTATTGGGACTGTGGGGTGGGGTCTTGAACATCCCAGAGGTGTCTTTCTCGATTTAATATTCCTGGAACTCTTAACATAAAAAATGCTTCGGAGTTTACGGAATTTGGGTCGAATTTTCAAGAAGTTTAATCAAAGTTGGGTGGTTAAGTCTCTCTCTCTCTCTCTCTCTCTCTCTCTCTCTCTCTCATGATCTTATGTCCTTGAAAACAAAGCCACTTCTGTATTTCCTACGTTTCCTTTTATAGACAAAATTCTTATCAAAGGATCAAAAGTCACGTGAAAACATTCACGTATTTATCCTCTTTATCAAACAGAGTTATTTTTAAAAAATAAATAATGAAATTTGTAAACAATTCTTCATCTTCTTTTCGAATTCCGTCGCCCCCCCCCCCACCCTCTTCTCTACTTATTTTCTCAGGCATCTCTTTCCATTATCCTTCGTATTCCTTCTTTCCTTCCTTCTTATTCCTTCTTTCCTTTGTTCCTTCTTATTCCTTCCTTCCTTTCCTTTGTTCCTTCTTATTTCTTCCTTCCTTCCTTTTTATTCCTTCCTTCCTCCCTTCCTTCATATTTCTTCCTTCCTTCCTTCTTATTTCTCCTCCTTCCTTCCTTCCTCCTCTCCTTCCTTTCTTTCTTTCGTCCTTCCTTTCTTTTTCTTTCTTTCTTTCTTTCTTTCTTCCTTCTTATGCCTTCCCTCATTCATTCCTTCACTCATTCCATCCTTCCTCCCTTCCTTCTTGTTCCTTCCTTCATTCCTTTTTATTCCCTCCTTTATTCCTTCCTTCCTTCCTCCCTTCCTTCCTTCCTTCCTTCCTGCCTTCGTATTCCTTCCTTCCTCAACCCTATCAGCCATTTACCGCCTCCATCGATCAAGCTGACAGTTCTATTACCGCAACTCAACTCCTCCTTATCGGGGCCTCCAACAAAAGACTTAAAAGTCTTAAAATTGAAGCCCTGATTGAGGTGATAAGGGATTAAAGACTTCCCGCCTTTAAAAGACTGTTTTCACTTCAGGTCGCTCACTTCACTTTGCTCGGCTGGGAACCTTTTTGAATTTTTTGTTTATTTCAAGTTCCTTGGAACTTCAGAAGTTCAAGAGAAAATATATTGCATTGTTACTCCTAATCATATCCCCCTTTGCGTTTTGATAAGTTTTTATCTGTTTATTAATATGTTTTTTCTTTCTTAATAAGTGGGATCTCTTCTTTCTTTATTCCCCTTTACTTCCTCTTACTTCTTCCCAATGAACACCATAATATTCTTTGGAAGCTTGAATCTCAAGTCAGTGGACCCTTTGGTGGGCTTGTTCCATATGAGTAGGGTTCGTTTTCTGAATAATAATAATAATAATAATAAATAATAATAATAATAATAATAATAATAATAATAATAATAATAATAGCAAATATAATAATATTAGTCTTTGGAAGCTTGAATTTCAAGTCAATGGACCCTTTGGTGGGCTTCTGCCATGTGAATAGGTTTCATCTACAGAAATAATAATAATAATAATAATAATTCGGTTGTTTGTTCACGGCTGGCTTAAGATAATTGAGCGGCGTTTTCTTTTACGTAAAGGGGAAAAGTTCAGTTTGTGAGACCAAGAAAGAACATTGCACTGGAAGGAATAAGAGCAATGAGAGATCAGGTTACCGTTCGCTTCTTCACAACACCTTGCCTGAACTGAAATGATATAGAGAAATTTGCAGACATTTTTTTTTTTTACAAAGCAAAAGTTATCTTCTGGTAGCGATTACTTTTTCAAATGCATATGTTTTTCTGGATTTCAAAAGAAATAGAACGAGAAAGAGAGAGAGAGAGAGAGAGAGAGAGAGAGAGAGAGAGAGAGAGAGAGAGAGAGAGAGAGAGAGAGAGATAACTGAATAATGAAATTGGGATTATATATATATATATATATATATATATATATATATATATATATATATATATATATATATATGTAGCATCATCATAGGCTGACGTTTTTTTTGTGTCCGTTGTACGTTGAGCTCTTAACCAAATAAATATGTATTTTAGATACAACAACTTCAAATCTGCAACCGAACCACTTGCAAGAGAAAAACCAGTCTTGCATAACGCTTGAGTGGTCAGACCTTGTTAAAATTTCACGATGCATTGCTATGCTCGAAAATGCAGCCCAAATTCTCTCTCTCTCTCTCTCTCTCTCTCTCTCTCTCTCTCTCTCTCTCTCTCTCTCTCTCTCTCTCTCTCTCTCTCTCCAGAAATTCTCCCTGTTTTGAAGGATTTGGTCAGAAACAAAATAGATATATGAAATTTCAATGTCTCGCCATATTGGCGCTAGAAAAAGGTAATATGAAAATCTCAAAAACAGTGAATTTATCTTACACGCTCAGGCTCTTTTTTTCATTATTTTATGTTCTGCTCTTTTCCTCCCTAGCTCCTAAGCTTTCTCTCTCTCTCTCTCTCTCTCTCTCTCTCTCTCTCTCTCTCTCTCTCTCTCTCTCTCTCTCTCTCTCTCTCACAGTTGAGCTGGGTTTAGAATCCTCTCTTAGATTGCTGCAAAAATAAGGGCTTTGTCCTATCATTGCTTTTATATGTGTCTTGGACACTGAGGCTTATGATATTATTATTATTAAGCAACATCACATCCTTACGAAAGGCACCTCTACAACACCCCTACCACCTTCCAAGTCCCCCCACCTCTCTCTCTCTTTCAGAGCGTGTCACCGAACGCTCAATAATATGTTGACGAGCTCAGTAATCTGGTCCTGCAACATTTAGAAGTCAGAACTCTTTATTTTTTGTATAAAGAATCGATGTTTTTGTTAACAATTCAAATGGCATCGCATTTCTAAATGTTACTCTGAAAAAAAAAGGTGCAAATTCTTTTGTGTTAAGCAGCCATTTTTGTTACTTGACTGTAAATCAATATTGTTTTTATTTACTCCTTTTTACGTGAAGCGAGTAGCGAATCCAAAAATTAATACTGGAAAACGCCTCTCTCTCTCTCTATTCTCAGAAAAATATCACTCGGAATCCTACGATAAGAGTCAATTCGATACTCTCGAATATACGTTCTAGCAGTAATTCTTCCTCTTATGGTTTATTTTTAGATTCGTTTTTCACAAACATTCCGCTTCTATTTCCGATACTTAATATCCTCAGTCCAAAAAATCCTTTTTCCAGACCAAAAAATCGTTTTCGTATTCAGTTAGAGTAATGTGCTTCGATATATTTTTATTCTATACAGCCGTTGCGCGAGATCGTTTGCGCTTATCTTCGCTATTTTTTTGAAAGTGTTAAAGGCATTCGCTCCGATTGTTTGGAGGCGAAAGAGGGATTTAATTCGGTTATTTTTAGATAAAAAAAAATGGGTTATGACAAGCGTAATTTTGTCTTTCGCTTTTGCTCTGTTATTCCGTGGCAGCAATTGCAAAATCCAGTTATATTTGTCACAAACACAAAAGGGGAAAAAGGAATGTGTGTGTGTGTGTGTGTGTGTGTGAGAGAGAGAGAGAGAGAGAGAGAGAGAGAGAGAGAGAGAGAGAGAGAGAGAATAGTTCGCGATTTTCTTTTGTTTTCCCAGCTCAGAGATTTTTGTTGCAGTTCAGTCGGCATTTCGTCCCTCTGGTTTGAAAAGTGTTGTGTATTTAGTAAAGAGTGTTTCATAGGTGGGAAGAAAGCTCCTTGTAAGTGATTTAACGCTTTTTATAATTCATTTTTTATAGTATTGTTGTCAGTTTCGTTCAATTATAGTTATATACAGTTTTTTTTTTTTTTGCTTCGAAGATTGACTATTTACTCAGGTAAATAATGCAGCCTAATTAACATGACTTACCGTCCTTGTAAGTTAGATAATTTAACCTTATTAACATGACTTTTCCGCCTTGATAGACGAAAGCCGAAAATGATGATAGATCTTTGAGATGTTCCAGATATGCTCAATGATAAGTAATAGAACTTAAACCTAATCCTACCTCTTATATGTTGACCTTAAAGGTATTCTAATAATAATAAAACACTTCGGTAAATTTGACCTTTCAGCATTTACTGAATTGAATATGAATGTAAACCAGTTTTTTTTTATATAGTTTGTATTTTTTTTAAGGTTTTGACGTTAATATTCTTCAAAAATATCCGGTAAACCCCTCCCCCCCTATATCTGACTATGAATGGGGGGAAGGAAAAGGCGTGTGAAATACAGGGATGTACCCTCACCCAAGGTATCCTTAGCTTAACCTATCCTAGGGCTCCCTGTCCTACCTGATGGGGGAGAGGGGGGTGTTGTGTGTTAGGAATTTCACTCCCGTAGCCTAACCTAGCCTAGAAGGCCATGGCCTACCGGATGGGGTAGAGGGAGGGATAGAATTTCACTGCTCACCTTCTCACTCCACGTGGCAGCCCCTAACCTAACCTAAAGTAGGCTAATATTGAAGTGAATCTCGCAGAGGTATGTGACGTAACCTAAACTAGGATGCCACATCGTTCCTCACTGGGATAAACATCCCCCCTCCCCCCCACCAGAGTCTAACCCAATATAGATGGCCATAAATTACCTTGAATCAATAATTGCCAGCATTTTTTGCTCGTAGGCCACCTTCTGTCATTGCCCCTAAACCTAACCTCACCCTAAGAGTTATCATTTCCCAATCTTATGTCCTCTCCATTAGGCAATAGAAGGGAGTTCAGTGTAAATACATTGAATATTTTCTTAAGATGCTACAAGCAATGCTGTTTTTAAAATATTGTTGGGAATTCTTATCTCTTCATCCACTGGTATAGTGATAGTAGCCATACATGTTAGATCCATGACTGAAGGAAGCAAAGGAAGCAAAAATTCAACGAAAATAATACCACCTGGTAGACAAAACAAAATTAATAACTGGTTCAGTAACAAAAACATTGTAAATACCATGCTTCGTTTATTATCAGTTGTAATTGTAGTAATTTTGAAAAGAGATATACAGAGGACATTACATCAGACTATACAGCTTGAATGAGGAATAAAGTTGTAATTTCAGGATTCTGCATTCTACCAGTATCTCATTAAGTACAGGTATACACTTAGTGCAGAAATAAAACACGTCTCAGAATTGACAGAAACAAACTGGTATACATATTTACTTCCATCTACTTTTAGGCTTCAGTGTGATCATAGTAGTTGTAAAGTTAAATTATGTACTGGTGGTTGTGCAAACCGGTAGGCTATTGTGATATACTGTAATGTTCTAGGTTCCCAGTCTCTTCCATTTTGTGTTGGTTGTACTTGTGTGAATCGTACTGTTGGGGCACCAAATGGTGGCCGAGTCTGAGAGCACAGCACTTGGTAATGTTACTCCCAGGCAGAGCACTTGGTAGGTCTAGTAATGTTTGTTAGGTAAGGTCAAGACAGGCTTATTAAAAGCAACCTCAGTACTTTGTTATATCTGGATGTTTGGAATCCACAGTAACTATAGTATTTCTCCAGGTTATAAATATTAAGAAGAAAAGGTTTCAGACTTCCCACTCTACTGTATATCATCTTGTAGTGGGGCATCAGAGCAGGGCACAAGGTAAGATATGGACGTTTGTTAGATCAGGTTAGGTCAGGTCAAGACTGGCTGTTGAGGGAATTATGATTGCAATAATCATATCAGCAGAATTCCTGTCGCTGGTTTGGATAACCACCTTTATCTGTTGTAAAATATGTCGCATATTAATCAGGTTCCTGTATGTCGTGTGACCTAACCTATTCTGCTCTGGGGTTAGGTAAAGTAACCCTATACACATATATATGCATATATGTGTGTGTGTGTGTTTATTTAGACTGTATTGGTTAGAAAACTTTTTCCTTAGCATATTCCCAAACAACATTTGTACCGTGCATATTTACGAAGTAATGACGTTACTAATTATGCCAGAGAGTTCTTGACAAGAGTTGAGAGATAATTCCCTTTCACAACGTGTACCAAAATAACTTCACTTCATGCAATAATGTAGTGATTAGTTACATTAGCGACAAAAATAGTTACTGAGTAGGTGTTTTGGAAGCTTTTACCTATATATCTATCTATCTATCTATCTATCTATCTATCTATATATATATATATATATATATATATATATATATATATATATATATATATATATATATATATATATATATATATATATACATAAGGGGAATCTGAATTTACATTTTGACCTTGCACACTTCAAAACCCTAATTATACTCTCTCTCTCTCTCTCTCTCTCTCTCTCTAGAACTCTCTCTACTTGAATCTCTGTCTCTAAGCTAATGATCTGAAATAATTTCGACCTAGTTCTTGAATTATGATGTCCTAAGCCTAATTTTGAAATAATTTCCTCCCACCTACCCACCACAAGCCTACAGGCCTCATTTGAACCCACACCCCACCACACACACACACACACATACCTACTCTCTGACCTACATTTTCACTCGTACATTCACCTTCCTTTTATTCCTTTTCTGTTTATCGCTTCCCTTTTTAGGTGTCTATGTTTTTTTTAAGCCAGTAATGGCTGCACAAGTGTAAATGCTTTGTCACATGGGCACAATTTTGGGCATTTTTTTGCAGTCCCACACGTGAGAGTACGTTGGTCTAATATTGTAACGTCTGGTTTTAAGGTAAAAATAAGTTGAATGAGAGCAAGGGAAGCATGATACGCATGCGCGAAGATTTAAATGAAAAATAGTTAGGTAAGCGCAAGGGAAGCATGGTACGCATGCGCGAAGAATTAAATTTTGCAAATATTAAATGTAAACATTGTTCTTTTACTTTTTAAGGCTGTAAATAAGTAAAAAGCTGCAGTATCTATATATGATAAGCTACTGAGAAAGGTAGGTTATTTCACACAAGAAAAATTCTCTCTCTCTCTCTCTGAGATATAACTCTCTCTATGTCTCTATTCATTCTCTCTATTTAAAACTCTCTCCATACTCTCTCTCTCTCTCTCTCAGATATAACGAAGAGTATGTTGCTATTCATTAGAGCTATTTAAAACTGAACCATCTCTCTCTCTCTCTCTGAGATATTACGAAGAGTATGTTGCTATTCCTTACAGCTATGTAAAACTGAACCATACTCTCTCTCTCTCTCATTATGTCGAAGCGTATATATCTAATGCCTTTCAAGTGGGGGATTTAACACTGAACCAAAACCTCTCTCTCTCTCTCTCTCTCTCTCTCTCTCTCTCTCTCTCTCTCTCTCTCTCTCTCTCTCTTGAGATGATTATTTGGAATCGTATATTATTCCTTTCAGGTAGGTTATTTCACACTGAAGAAAATTCTCTCTCTCTCTCTCTCTCTCTCTCTCTCTCTCTCTCTCTCTCTCTCTCTCTCTCTCTCTCTGAAGATCTGAAGATGATGATCGATGCGTCCGTTGATAAGTTATCGATGACGGTAATGACGGTCGCCGGGGGAAATTTGAGGAACCGATGGCACACGATGAGACCGTTTGTGCCTTAATGGTTATTGTCTGGGGACTTCATTTTTTTTTGGGGGGGGGTTGTCCTCTCCCCTTTCAATTTTTTTTTCTTTCAGTTATTTGTGGTTGTGTGCGTTCTATTTTATATACACCCATATAATATATATATATATATATATATATATATATATATATATATATATATATATATATATATATATGTATATATGTATGTATATGTATATATATACAATATATAATGTATGTACGTGTGTATATATTTATGTTTGTTCATGATTACAAACAATTTGCAGATGTCTTGACTGTATTTATAATTTCTTTAAAAACAAATTCAGTAAACTTGGTATTCCAGCATGTATTGCACCCCCAAGTGCTTTTGCAAATGGCCGAGAAATACTAATGAGTTAATTTTAAGCTTCGTAGAAGTTGGATAACGATTGTACTTCGGATTACAAATGGTAATTAGCCTCGTGATTAAGTGAGGGAGCCATAACTTTGACGTACTGTAATATCAGTAATCTAAATTCTACTGTTGGTTTGTGATTTTGAATTGAATTCCAGAATGTTCCTTCCGAGAAGAGTTTGTTATGAGTCTTATCTTGGCTAGAACTAAAATGTGGAATAGTTTGCCTTCCCCGTAGGCGGGTAGGGCCGTCAGTGCACCTCATGCGGTGTACTGTAGGCATTATTGAAGGTTCCTTGCAGCTTCCCTTCGGCCCCTAGCTGCTGCAACCCCTTTCATTCCTTTTACTGTACCTCCTTTCATATTCTCTTTCTTCCACCTTACTTTCCTCAACCCTCTTCTAACAATTGATTTATAGTACAACTGTGAGGTTTTCCTCGTTACACCTTTCAGACCTTTGTACTCCCAAATGGATTTTCGGCGGTGAATGACCTCGTAGGTTCCAGTGATTGGCCTTTGGACTAAATATCTCATTCCCATTCCAATTCCAGGACGTATGTGCGTGTTCCCCTCTCCAGTCTAAGAGACAATAAAAAAAAAAGTGAGAAATGAAATTGAAGAAGACCATCAAGTGAAAAAAAAAGTTGGTCTGGCGTTTCCCCAAAGGCAGACCAGGCTAACTAACTCTCTCTCTCTCTCTCTCTCTCTCTCTCTCTCTCTCTCTCTCTCTCTCTCTCTCTCTCTCTCTCTCTCACACTCTCTCTCTCACACACACACACACACACACACATACTCGTTATGGACGTCGAGTCGATATTGTTATCTGAATGGCACTCGAAGCACAATAGATAGTGATTGTAATGTTTCCCTCCCCGGAATGGGCTCTTCTTCTTCTTCTTCTTCTTCTTCTTCTTCTTCTTCTTCTTCTCCATCACGCTCGCAGATGGCGCTGGTGGTGGACTTGAATCTCGGGCTTCCATTATTGTCCGTTTGATGGAAGAGTTTGTGCGCCAGAAGCAATAATTATCTGTTATCACCGCGTGCTGTCGTCGTACTTATTCGGATTCCTTTCATATCGTACAGATGCATAATATATATATATAATATATATATATATATATATATATATATATATATATATATATATATATATATATATATATATAATAAATCTTGAAAAAGTGATTATGTTTTTGTGTATGTGGTTTTAAACTTGGGCTAACAAATAGTTTTTAAACTATTATAAAATGTATTTATAATAATGTAAAAACTATTTGTTATCCCAAGTTTAAGTATGTTTTAATATTTGTCAGTATTAAGCCATATTTACATTATTATGAATACTTTTTAATTTATGTATTTTTGAATATTAAACCATGTTAAACCACACCTAAGAAGAAATCATTTAGATTAGAATGGCAGCGATTAATTATGAATTAATAATAATACAGAAATCTCTTCCTTTCCAGAGGTGATGGGGGTTGAGTAGCTTAGGGGGTATCGCCAGTATGGAGGTTAACGAAGAGAGCGGCGTGGGCGTGGGGCTGGGTGGTGTGGGCGGAGGCTCCTGCAGAAGTGGGCGGAGGAGAACGTGTAGGACGTGCGGCCAACAGCATCAGCCCCACGAACCCCATCTCTACGACTACACTGACGACGTCGACGAAGATGTCACCTGCCACATCTGTCTTCAGGTGAGATTGGTTGGTGGTCTTCAGGTTAGATTGGTTGATCGTCAGGTTAGACTGGTTGCTGGTTTTCATGCAAGGCTGGTTGACTGTAGTGCTTAGGTCTTCAGGTGAGACTGGTTGATGATCTTCAGGTAAGACTGGTTAGGTCTTCATGCAAGATTGGTTGAAGTTAAGTTGTAAGATTGGTTGACTGTAGAGCCTAGGTCTTCTTGCAAGATTGGTTGAAGTTAAGTGGTAAGATTGGTTGACTGTAAAGCCTAGGTCTTCATGCAAGATTGGTTGAAGTTAATTGGTAAGATTGGCTGACTGTAGAGCCTAGGCCTTTGTGCAAGATTGGTAGAAGTTATGTTGAAGTTAAGATTTGGTTGACTGTAAAGCCTAGGTCTTCATGCAAGGTTGGTTGAAGTTGAGTGGTAAGATTGGTTGACTGTAGAGCCTAGGTCTTCGTCTTCATTGCAAGGTTGGTTGAGCCTAGGTAAAGATTGGTTGAAGTTAAATGGTAAGATTGGTTGACTGCAAAGCCTAGGTCTTCATGCAAGATTGGTTGAAGTTAACTGGTAAGATTGGTTGACTGTAAGCCTAGGTCTTCGACTTGAAGTTAAGCTAAGATTGGTTGACTGTAGAGCCTAGGTCTTCGTGCAAGATTGGTTGAAGTTAAATGGTAAGATTGGCTGACTGTAGAGCCTAGGTCTTCATGCAAGATTGGTTGAAGTTAACTGGTAAGATTGGTTGACTGTAGAGCCTAGGTCTTCGTGCAAGATTGGTTGAAGTTAAGCGGTAAGATTGGTTGACTGTAGAGCCTAGGTCTTCGTGCAAGGTTGGTTGAAGTTTTGCTAATTTTGTTTTTACTTCTAATTAAGAAGAAAATGTCTGTTTTTTGCAGCCACTTGTGACCCCTATAGACACCCCTTGTGGCCACACCTTTTGCCGTCCGTGTCTCCTGTCTTTTCTTACCGTCCAGCAGAGTTGTCCCGTCGACAGGAAGCCACTGTCCCAACAGCTGTGCAGTCCTTCTTCTCTCGTCCTTAAGAAGTAAGTATCCTGTTAAAATCCTACCACTAAGGTTCCTTTGCTTAATGATTGTCAAAATGCATTGCGAATTTTACTGCCTTTAAAATCCTTATTTCCCTCAAGAAGTAAACACAATAGCTAAGTACAAATAGGTTATGTATTTGTCAGTAAGCATCATATGAATAAGGCTCGCTTGCTCAGTGGTTCGGAGAAAGTATCTGAATTTTACATTTATAAATAGCATTAATTTTCCTTTAGAAGCAACCCTTACTGGTAAATAGGTTATCAACTAAACAATAAGGTAGAAAATTATTTTGTATCTTGTACAATGAATAGAAAGGGTTATGTTTATGAGATTATTTTGCAAAATTCAGAGAAATTCTCAATGTAGCACCAATCCTTATTTTGTGCTGAATTCAGATGAGTTGCCTTTTCACTTGGTTAATGTTCTCCAAAATGTTCATGTCAATTGGAACTCGAAATAGAGTAATGGACTTCGTATGAGTCCTATTTATGATGACTAATAATCAAATAATTCTTACATTTAATCTGTTTTAGAACATTCAAGTTATCTGCAATTTAAACCTTTCTTAAAAGGTTGATCACAGTTTCAGGGCTATATTTTGTCGTAATCAAGTTGTTTTATAGGCCTGGGAATTTGAGAGAAAGATTTCCAATCTGGTACCTAACACACTTTAATAAGCGAAAGTTGTTTTCAGTCGCATTCATATAAGAATTTCAGTTTCAGTCTTTTTAACTGAAGCCTTTTTTTTTCCTTTCAGGCTTCTTGAAAAACTAAAGGTTAAATGTCCAAACGTTGACCATTGTGATATGGAAATGCCCCGGGGAGATTTAGAAGACCATCTTAAATACAGGTAAGTGAATTGACAGGTAATTGTCCCAATACTTTTCAGTTTCGGTTGAAATCCCAATACTTTTATTCAGTTTTACTAAAAAGTTTAGGTTTTACTGCACGGCATATATTTTAAAAGTTAGGAATATCTTTCCAAGTTCTTTCAGATCAAATTTTTTTAACAAATTTTGCCTTAAGTTCCATCTACAAGAATGTTGCTGAGATAACATTTTGTTCTCCAAAACCGTCCCTTTCTAGTCACGAGGGACCTATCTGTTTAATTTTATCAGTAAAATTTAAGGTAATTTGAGGAATCTGAATTAATGTCTTCGCCCTCAAAACATATACAGTGGACCCCACCAATTCGCGGTTCTGGAATCGCTGCTTCACCTATTCGCTGATTTCTCTGTGGAACATATAGTAAACAGTACACATTATTCACGGAAAATTCGCCGATTCGCGGTATTTTTCATAGAAATATTCACAAATTACTGTATTTTCATATCATTTGCGTGACTAAATGCATTTTTTGTGATCAAACTATTGAGATATTGAGGTATAAGCATTTTTAGAGGGGTTTTAAGTATTCGCGGATTTGAGCTATTCGCGGGGGGTGGGGTTAGTTGTTAACATCCCTTGCAAATACCGGCGGTCGACTTAGCTAATGTTGACTGCCGAAACTTATTTCTCCTGCAAATAGTCATCTAATAAGGCTTGATAAATATTAATAGTTTCATTAAGTTTTCCTGAGGTCATTTAAAAAAAAAAAAGACAATAAGTAGGTAGAGAAAAATCAGACATATTCAAAGAGAAAGTGATAGACATAGTCCATTTTTTAAAAGAAATTTCCAAGTTTTTTTACCAAAATTATTTATGGGAGACGGTTCCCATTTTCAGTAACTACTTGGCTTTTAAAGATTTCCTTATTCATTCCAAGTTGAAGAACCCATTTTAAATTATGAATATTGTGGAAAATAATTTTAGGCGCTGTCTCTGGGTAGAATTCATTATTCGCTGTCTGCGTTTTTATGCAAACATTCCTGGACTTCATGAATTTTTCTTTCCAAAAAGTCCCAATTTTTTGTGCAATTTTTTTCCCGGTAAATTTTCCAGAGCTGGAGACCCTTTGCCTCGTTTATGTTTCTTCGTACTGATTTATTCAACATTGCGAGTTTTTATCATTACAAGATTTTATGCCAAAGGACTAACCTTCCTTTCAAAGCTATGTCGCGCAATTGGAACTTCAGAAGTTCAAAAGAAGGTGCATTGCATTACTCTCCTAGTATTATTCTCCTTGCATTTTAATACATTTTTATCTATTTATTAGATTTATTAATTAATTTTTTTTTAATAAGTGAGTGGGATCTCTTCTTTCTGTATTTCCCTTTACTTCCTCTTACTTCTTCCTAATGAACACCATAATATTCTTTGGAAGCATGAATTTCAAGCCTATGGCCCCTTTGGTTGGGCTTGTTCCATATGAATAGGTTCATCTTCTGGTTAATAATTATAATAATATATGAAATCTGATGTATTTCAGATGCCCTGGGAACTGGGTATCCTGCCCTTATTCAACTTCAGGCTGTGATTATCGAGGACCTCAAAGATCAATGACTGCCCATAGCGCCTCCTGCTCCTACAAAGATCACGGTGAGTGTTGCAGTGAGAGAGAGAGAGAGAGAGAGAGAGAGAGAGAGAGAGAGAGAGAGAGAGAGAGAGAGAGAGAGAGAGAGGGAGAGAGAGGATAGATTGATGTTAAAAATGTAAAACTGGTTTGGATGTTTTTGTAAATTTTAAGAAATTTACCACATCTCAAATTGAAACAAAAATAACATTCAGAATTACAAAGATCATGGTGAGTGTCCTAATGAGAGAGAGAGAGAGATAACAGACTATTGTTTAAAGAACTTGAAAGTTTCTTTTTACTGAACGGTTTCTACATTTAAAAAAAAAAGTTACTTATCTTAAATTGAAAAACATTAACATTCAGAATTACCGGAACGTTATTCAACACTCAGAATGACCGGAGCATTATTCAGCATTCAGATTTACCGGAGCATTATTCAACATTCAGAATTACCGGAGCATTTTTCAACATTCAGAATTGCCAGAGAATTTTCCATCGGAAACTATGTTATGTTTTAGATTATTCTCTTTATATTATTATCCCTTTAAATCTCCGGCCCGCTTAAGCTTTCCCGTGGGTGACAGGTGTGTTAAATATTTTAACAGACCTACAACGTTTACAACACCTGTTTGCCGAGAAAAGAGAATGAGGGAGAGTGACAGATGTTAAAAATTTGTGTTTGAACTTTTCTTTGAAATTGCCCTGATTAAGTGGAACGGAACTCTTGGAACCATGTAATCTTTTATTTTAGGACTTTTGCCCAGGGATCGATAATGTCAGGTGATTATGTGATTTTAACGCAGGCATTAAGGAGTAAATGTCCCAGTCATTACTGAGAAGGACCGTTTCTCAGAGTTGCCCGCTCCCGAAGAGACAGTTGCTTAAATTTCGTATATTAAAAAAACCTGTTTTTATCTGTTTTGTCAGAAAGAAAGTACTTCGTATATTAAAACCTATTTTGAAAAATGTTTATGGAAAATTTCGTTTTAATTTATTCTTTATCTTCGTGGTTTTATCCAGTGAATTAAATACCGTTACACTTGAATTCCAAAGTTTATTCATGACCTTTGACATACTGATCCCTGGTAAGGCTTTAGTGAGAGACTGATTCTAGGGAAGTGAAATTCGTAACCTCTTTGTAAAGAATACTTAAAAACTCTCATGACACATGTTTTTTAAGATGATGGATGTTTGAAAGTGACTTTCCAAGAACCAGTTATGAAGCACGGTTGATATTTTATGATTAATGGCGACGGGTTCAGTGTGTCTTCTCGGAGCGGAACCGCAAGCTACTCAAGACTTTTCCAGAAACTCTTAAAAAAAAACTGGAATGGAGTTCGCACATAATGTTTAAGCTGCTTTGGTAATGCAGTGCTTGAAGCTTAGTGGTTGAAGTGAAAGCAGCCGCAGTTAGTATGATGGATGAATGAAGTTTAGCTGAGAAAAATGGACAAAAATCTTTAGAAGTCCAAAGACTTTTGGACTAACTTGTGCTGGAAACTCATCTGTGAATTGGGACCCTAACTGAAGTCTCGGTTAAACTTCCCTTTGTCGCCCTGATTTTTCGGTCCATTTTTGTTTTATCCGGCGCCTCTGCTCTACATAAGATGAAGGCGTTTGTTTCCAACTGGGCATTAAATTGTGTAGTTTCCAGGATACCCCTGATACCCTCTTGCATTGACGTTTCGTTTCTAGAACTTTGCCTTCACACTAGAAAACACCTCTCTCTCTCTCTCTCTCTCTCTCTCTCTCTCTCTCTCTCCACATGCTGTGTCTACTCTGTGTCTACTCTTGTTACGGGGCCCTTTCACAGTCGATCACTCACTGTACTACACGTGTTTAGTGTGTGTTAGTATAAACTTGTATGGGCGTGTTGTGTATTTCCATACAATGTTATTCATTCAGTCAGTTATTTACAATTAGAATTCAATGTTAATTTACAAAACAGATTAAGTTCATTCTTCGAATATATTTACAGTATACTTGCTAATTCAATGATGTCTAACTCTATTTACGATGGTAAATAGATTGTCCAATATTTTACAACGGCAAATGTGTATTTATCTGTTGTTCATGTATTGCCTTAGTAGTATGCATGTAAGTTTTAAGATTTTCCTTTTTCCCCCATTTCCAGGAGTGTCTCGGCCTCCAATCCTGGAAGGGGAGATCAGTCATGTGGAGATCCCCCGGACACACACAGCCCTTGGAATTGCTATTGTCGGAGGTTCTGATACACCTCTTGTAAGTAATGGGTGGTTCACAGTTGAATTCATCTCGTATACCTCCCAACTAGAGGCAGGGAGACGAAGAGTGTAAAGTCTATTTTTGGATTTTTTTTTAGCTTCAATGTTGATTCATTATATTTATTGAATCACATTATGGTAATTGATTACAAATATTTTCATATACGATCATGATCGTGAGCATTTTACAGGTATTTACATCATAACGATGATAGTCACGTTGGAATGATAAGGCTGACATCTTTTGTTACACATCCCCGAGATGTTAGCAATAAACAGAGGTCTTTGGTAATTTACTAGTGATACTTATAGTAGATTTTTCCTACCTTAACAAAGCGCATAGAATTGTAATTCAATTACGAGTTAAAATGTCCGAGCTTTAAGAGAAGCAATGCTGTTACAGCCGTTCTTCCCTCAAATCTAGATTTATCTAAATTTCGGGGTACAATTCTTGATAACTACCAACCCATTGATTTGTTTGTTTTCCAGCGCTGTGTGGTAGTTCAGGAGGTATTTCCAGACGGGCCAGTAGCTATGGATGGGCGATTACAGGCTGGGGACCAAATAATTGAAGTAGATGGACAACCCATGTCATCAGCCACCCATCATGTTGTCTGCCAAGCACTGAGGAGAGCTCAGCCTGTTCTAAGACTTGGAATCTACCGTGAGAGGATTGAAACACAGAGGAATATTTCAAATAGCAGCACTAATCCCATTCCCACAAATTCCTATCAACCACAACCAGGTAAGATGGTTGGATGACTGTAAGGGTTAATGACAATCTAAGTATTTTGCATTTCAAAAATGTAATATGTTACTGTTCACAATATTTACATTTACAATCTCAATCTTTGTGGCAGGTGAAGCTATGATGGTCACCCTAAGGAAGGAGAGCAGTCGTCAACTGGGCTTGAAGTTGGGTGGCCGCCGTACAGAGCCAGGAATCTTTATCATGGAGGTTATGGAAGGCTCTGTAGCTGCCCAGGATGGTAGACTTCATCCCCATGATCGTATCTTGGCTATCAATGGTGTTGATGTACGCTATGCCAGACTTGACAATGCTTCTAGGTTGATCCAACAGACTCGCCATCACGTGAGTCTTGTTGTGAGTCGCGGTGCAGCTACTAGTGCTGTTGATTCGCCAGGCCCCCCGCCCGAGTATCAGCATCTGTTCCGGCGCCCGGATCCAGCTCTTCCAGTCCATCACTGGCGTACGAAGTCGGCGCCTGACCGTTTGGTTCCAAAGTTAGAATACCACAACAAAGAAATGAACAAGACCATTGGAGATGTTGGTGATGGCCTTGGAAGTGAAATAATGGGCAGTGCCGATGACCTAGGCATGTCAGCATCTTGTGAGTCACTGGACGAAAGGGGATCATCTGTTTCTAGGAAGGATAATTCACTCCTTCATTCAAATGGATCACTAGCATCTCCTGGGGAACAACATAGTAGTTCTCTGGGTTCGCTGAATGGAGTTGGGATGCAATACCAAAGCAATGGATCGTTAGGTTCGATGGGAACTCCTCTCCATCAGAGTTCAGGTAGTATATCGTCTGCTATGCGAGTTGGTGATCCCCTTCTCGAAGAAGACGTAGGTCCCCCAGCTCTTCCTCCACGGCACAGGCATGCTCTTGCTCGAACGCGGTCGAGCGAGCAGTTGGAGCCCAACGAATCGAGTATTGATAGTCCACGCGAGACATTGCAGAAGCATCAAAATCACGATATTTCTGGGCAGAGTACTGGGTCTGGATTTTCTGCTGGAGTTCAAGGTGCAGATGTTACAGACGGTTCAACATGCAGCAGAATGAGAAGTCGTCGGTCTCGCGATTCAAGTGACATGTCAGACCTTGTTCATGGCTTTAGGAGGTCCTTGCGTATCGACAGTGCTCAACTGCATCAGAAAACTGTAACGATATCGAAGGTAATTAGCACATTGGTTCCACTTAAATCTTCATTTTCTTATTAGCCATATATATGCAGTTTACTGGTCTGGGCCAATATCTGCAGATTTTTTTAAAAAAAGTGTTGGTTGTGGATGCACTAAGCTTGTTTTTTTGGAGGGGTGTTGAGATGTCATAGTTTATTTACCTTCATCAATTAATGGAAACTTCTTGACCATGTTTACAGGCTGGGAATGAGAGTTTGGGCATGAGAATTGGTGGTGGAATTGGCAGTAATGAAGGAGACACGCCCATCTATATTGCTAATATCAATCCCCAAGGTCCTGTTGGAAAATCAAAACAGGTTAAGGTATGTTTAAAAATCTGGAAAGTTCTTCCTTGTGGTACTGGTGTTGTTGAAAACACCTTCGATGTTAAATTAGCAGCAAATTTTAAAACTTAGAAATATCTATGAACATTTGACATAAACCAGGATATATCTGTGAACAGTACCTCTAGACTTCCATAACTTATTGCAGCACAGTTATTTTGCTTGTGCTTCAGTGTGATTAAGGTGAGCAAGATTATAATAATCTTTGCTTACTAAATCTTTTTACTAAATCTTTTTGAAGTCCTTGTAATGAACGACTTTGGGGCATTTTCTATTCAGAAATTAAACATCTGAGCAAGCAGTTTCTCCTATTTTGTATACTCAATGGCCAGTAATAATGAAAATTAATTGGTTTTCAAAGTACAGTGCTTTATTTCTTTTATATATTCTAGAATTTAATGTTCAAAATTGAGATATAAGACTAACTCATATTTATTTACCTTTTTCAGAAAGGAGATGTGTTGCTATCCGTCAACGGGCAGTCTCTCCTAGGTCTAACTCATGGTCAGGCAGTAGGTTTACTGAAAGCCACAGCTGAACTAGCAGGGGTGACACTATCGCTACTGGATGGGCCTGAAACATCACCAGGTTCTGCGAACTTCATACCATCTTGGCTGTATTGGCAGAAGCTTCCTCGGTCACTCCACGTATCGAAGAGCGTCGTTTTGCATCGATCACAAGGTGCTTCACTTGGCTTCAGCATTGTTGGAGGATCTGACCCTCAGAGAGGGGACGAGCCCATCCATGTGCTGTTTGTTGTGCAGTCTTCACCAGCTGCTGTTGATGGTAAACTTCGCTGTGGCGACCGTCTCCTGTCAGTAGACGGCCATTCTCTTGAAATGGTGCGACACGCGGCTGCTGTCAGTCTCCTTAAGCAAGCTGGGCAGAGAGTTCATCTAGAAGTGGTCTCTTGGCTAGGAACTGAGCTGTAGAAATTTGCAAATGGGTGTCACTTTTCTCATAATTTAAAATTCCTGAAATATTCTCTTAACTTGTAATTTAGAACTGACCAAAAATTGTAATCACAGTCTTCCAGTTTCTCAACTCTTGTTATACAAAAGGTATATATAAAGTCAAGGCTCTATTACAGGCAGGGTCGCACTTTTTGCATTTACCTTTCCCAGGTGTTGCAGGGATTTTTAGTGCCTTCTGTATTCTATAATAACAAAGTATAGTATGAAATATGAATTCAGGATTACCTTTTATCCTTTCAACTATAGTAGCTGTGATGTCACATAGGGTTCCTTTTGAAGAACATACTAGTCCTGTTTGTCTTAGGGGCCAAAGGTGGTGGGAATTAGACCTTCTAGAATAATACTAAAGGTGTCTTAGGTCAAGTCCTGGTGCCTTTCTTCTTGTTGGAAATTTTTACCTGTAAATAATATACAAATTATTAAGATGAACACTTTAGGTATGACACAGAAAAACCTCCATACTGGCGAACCTTCAGAAAACATCATAGAAAATGATAGTTTTGTTGTATTATCCACACTAGCTTAGATAGGTTTGTTTTTGTCATATTTTCTGTAATATGTCAAGTCTTGTCCTGTACAGTGTACCACATGGAGATTTTTCATCTTGCTATTTCAGTGTTTGTAGATTTAGAATGTGCTTATTTTGTGGCAACTATATACTTACGAGAAATGTTCCTAACAAGTCATGCTAGATTTACACCAGATAGGGAATATCTACCTTATATCTATTTTTTCACAGATTCAGATTTACATTGTTCTATATATAACATCATGTAGGGATATTTGAAACTTGCTAGACACCACTGAACAGTTTTTATTTTCAAGTTAATGTTGAAATGATTTTTTTAAAATTGCTCCAATGAACAGTTTTCATTGTCAAGTTAATTTTGAAGTGAATTTTCAAAAACTGCTCCAAACACCAGCATCAACTGAGATTTCATGGCGATTATTTATTTTATATATGAGTATTGCATTTTTAAACCACGTTGCCTTTGATAAGACAGTTATTAATTGATGTTTTAGCCAAATTGTTGTAGCCATAGTAAAAAAAATTACTGTTAGCATAGTTACATTGTCATTGTGTTACATGGTTAATAAACTATAAAATTCCATTCTTTTTCAATCAACCCCAGTGGTATTTCTGCAGTGAGTCAGTGTGAAATAAGCACGAAGGAAACGAATCAAAACTGTGACATTATCCAAGACTTCTGAGCACTTTAAAGGACAGTGATGACTTTGAGCAAAGCGTAAAAAAAGAATAAACTTAGAGAATAAATATGGAACATCCTGAAACAGTATAAATATGGAACATCCTGAAACAGAATAAATAAGGAAAATAGGGAACATTCTGAATCAGCTTACTTGAGTCTGATGAATTCCTTTCTGCCCACATCTAAAAGCAGCTGACACACTGTCAATTAGCGTGGTCCTCCATCAATCTGCTGTAATTAATTCGTCGCAGTGTTACGTCAACACTGAGAGACCAGCTCCTACCACAACCGAGGATGGTAAGGAGGATCCTGAAATATTCATAACTACAATAATATCACGAGCGAGAAAGTGGCGTCTTTTTTGCTTTTTTAATAAGTGAGGTCTCTTCTTTCTGTTATTTCCCCTTACCTCCTCTTACTTCTTCCTAACGAACGCCATAATATTCTATGGAAGCTTAAATTACAAGTCAGTGGCCCCTGTGGTGGACTTGTTCCATATGAATAGGGTTCATCCTCTGAATGATAATAATAATACTCTACTAACATTGACAGCCAAAAGGGAAGAGTTACTAAAACGAGAGGAAACTGAATCACTGCTCTAGACATAAAACTGTTTTTAATACATCAATATCCTTGGTTGGGGTGTTACTGCTTGCAATCAAATAAAAGGGAACTTCAGTGTCCGTACAATCTAAAGCAAAACGTATTCTCTGCATTCAGTATATTTCAGCTACGGTTCTATGGAGAGGGATAAACTTGATTTAGGAAAATATTCTCCCCCTAAGCTGGATATTTACGTTATGAATTAAAAGTATGACATACAAATTTAAGGTCCAATAGAGGCTAATTGAAAATCTCTCTCTCTCTCTCATACATTGTAAGAGAGAATCACGTTACTGAGATCGTTTATGCCTTTGTAGGAACAACAAATAGAAAAGGAATGAGAAGGGCCGCAGCTAGGAGCCGAAGGGATGCCGCAAAGAACCTTGGGTAATGCCTACAGTGCACCATGTGAGGTGCACTGTAGGTACTACCTCCCTAAAGGATTTTTTTTTTTTTTTTTGGCTTTAGTTACTCTTCGCCTCCTGTTATCACCAGTTTCCCAGGACCACCCTAGCAACTCACCTCCACCCCCACCCCCAACCCCAAAAATAAATAAATCCTTGAAATATGAAACAGAAAGGTAATTACCCCGCTGTGATGAAATGCCATACAGGTTACTGAATAGACGCAATCATCTAAATACCACAGTGGATGACATACGTCACAAATGAACCTAATTGCTTTTGACCACTTCCTGATATATTCAGTCCAGTCTAACTATCGTAGACGCCACTTAAGTCTCAATTACAATGTCTACCGGTTCAAGGTACTGCAAATCATTCAAAAAACTTACTAAAAAATAAATAATGAACTTGACTCCCGTTGATAATAGCTACCAGTCGGACTGTGAATGGTGAACAGCAAAACCAACTGACAGTCAATAAAAAGTTAAATTCCTTTCACTCTCAACAGCAAGCAAATTGCATTAGTGGGGAAACACAATACATATTTTTATACTTTTCCCAACCCCCAGCCGTTACCGCTGCTAATAATGGAATGAACGGGAGATTTCAGGGTTCACAGAATCGCCCCAACAAAATTTGGTCTCAAATTCAACATTATTATTATTCAGCACCACTTTCATGGGGGGGGAAATACAATAAAAATAGAAAGCTTTACTTTGGAAAATATCATTCGGCCCGGTCGTTGGTTGTTTGAGCTGGATATTTACGTTCGAACTTCGAATGACAATAAATTTCATACTGGATTCTGTGATTCAAATGTGGACTTAATTGCTAAAGTGTGTTCATTCCGCTTACAGCCCCGCTCCCCCTACCTAACTCGCATGCTCTGCTCTCTCTCTCTCTCTCTCTCTCTCTCTCTCTCTCTCTCTCTCTCTCTCTCTCTCACACACACACACATACACATGCCAGCTATGGCCGAATCGAGTGGAAAGGGAATATTGCTCGTGTTACGTGACTTAGGTCTAAGGAATAGGAAACTAGATTAGGTACGATACTGGCTGTTACATTCTTGTGTACTTGTTATAGTCTATAACAGAGGGTAGTTTGCAACAGTGGATAGTTTGCAACAGTGGACTGTCCGCAATAGTGGACTGTCTGCAATATAGGACAGTCTACAATAGTGGATAGTCTGAAACGGTGGTTTATCAACAATTGGCTATTTCACCCTGAAGGGATAAAATGTGGACAAAAGATTTCGTAGGGTTTCAAGTCTTTATCTCTAGTGGAAAACTATTCAAGAATATAATCAAAGGCAATTTAATCTGTACATATGCGCCACCTGTCTGCCTCAAGGGAAATGAATAGATGCATTGTTCGTTACGCCTTTCCTTATTACCTATTATGTATGACCTCTTAACCTTATTTCCCGCTCTAATTATTCCTACATAACCTACCGAGCTCACACGCGCTTAAAATATGAAACAAAATCAACGAATCTTTGTGGCTACAAACCTTCAAGGGGTTAACCACACAAACAACCTCTGCTACCGCACTAAACCAAGAAGCAGCTGTTCAATATACTTTTAACACAAACGCCACTCAAGAAGGGTAAAATAGGAATGAGTTCTATCCTAAGTTGCAATGGATACCTCAAAGTAATCAATTCAAAGTACATATATTAGTCACGAACTACCGGTTTACGTAGACAGTCTAGCCAAAGGCTTCAGTCGATTACTTTGGCTTGTTATCTACGCGTCATCTACTCCGAGGTGCTAGTACTAAACATGACGGAAGCTCAATGGGACGCCGTGGTTTAGTACTAGCCCTCGGGGATCAAAGATATCGTTTGTTAATATAATTTGTCGACTACGACATAGAAATGGTTGCATATAAAACTTTGAGCCCCCAGGGGCTAGTACTAAACACGGCGTATCATTGAGCTTCGGCTGTTTAGTACTAGTACCTCGGAGGTGACGCCTATAAGCCAAAGTAGCAACAGGAGGAGAGTACCAGCTATTCGATTTTCTGTAGAAACAGCTGTTCCTACAGACCAACGGATTCATGTTGAAAATGTACCATTGGATACCCATTGTGAAAATTGCGTGTTACGATACTGCAAATGTAGGCGAAAAAATACTATGTATATATACATATATATATATATATATATATATATATATATATATATATATATATATATATATATATATATATATATATGCCTGATGTAACTGCTAACATATTACAAAACGGGAAGACATATTCTGCAGTAGTAAAGTTGGTGAATTATATCAGAATAATAAAAAAACATATATTCCACAGACATTTAATGAAAGTGGAGCAAAACAAACAAAAATAATTATCCCAAAGAACGCGGGCAGTGTTTATGTTAAATGTTAAACTGACGGATGCCCAGATATGCTTGAAATGTTTGATGCAAGTTGAAACGCACGAAAACAGAAAATATTTTACAACTAAAATTCCAACGAAAGTTAAAACAATCAGAAAAGCTTAAAATGAATAGGATAGCGGACTGTATTCCAATATTGTCGAGGCAATACGTATATAGGTCAAAATATAAAATTGCACAAATTCAAAGCTGTTGAGAAATACGTTGTTAAAAAAATATAGATAAAGAATACTGGAAAACTGGCAGTAGACACTGCTTGTGAAATCGTACAGATACAAGCTAAATGAAATGAATGTTCACTCTTTACAAGGGGCAATATCTATGGAAAAGTCGTAAAAATGTCGAAATATTACGTATGTTAATAGATTTAAACTCTGTAGTTACGCAAAAAATTACTTTACAAGGTATGAAGAGAGAAAAACGTCCTGCCAAATATTTTTTATCACGAAATTAAATGATTTATTGGCGACTTACTTAAGGATTATTTCTTTGTATAAGACAGAGAATGCCTGTTGCTGTAAGGATTATGTGAGGAATTGTGGATATTTTGGAAACACCCCGAACCGAAATACAATGTACAACTCCCCTATTCCGCCTACTATGCAAGCGTTGAAAAAAAAAAAGCTTAGCTTTGTTTCACTGCTGAATTTAAGACATATATAACAGATATTCAACTGGAACCAAGTTCTCGTAAGCGAGTGTTTACCTGACTGATAAAAACTTTCACTTCCTTGAGAATATGTAGCAAATAAGCCTAGACAGTTGGTTTGTGGCAGGAAAAGTCTAAATATTTCGTCAGAGACTCAGGAGAATTTCAATTCCAGTTTCTGTCTCAGGAGTGTTTCAATTCCAGTTTCTGTCTCAGGAGTGTTTCAATTCCAGTTTCTGTCTCAGGAGAGTTTCATTCAGTTTCTGTCTCAGGAGAATTTCAGTTCCAGTTTCTGTCTCAGGAGAATTTCAATTCCAGTTTCTGTCTCAGGGAGTTTAAACTCCAGTTTCTGTCTCAGGAGAGTATCAATTCCAGTTTCTGTCTCAGGAAAATTTCAGTTCCAGTTTCTGTCTCAGGAAAATTTCAGTTCCAGTTTCTGTCCCAGGAGAATTTCAATTCCAGTTTCTGTCTCAGGAAAATTTCAGTTCCAGTTTCTGTCTCAGGAAAATTTCAGTTCCAGTTTCTGTCTCAGGAAAATTTCAGTTCCAGTTTCTGTCTCAGGAAAATTTCAGTTCCAGTTTCTGTCTCAGGAAAATTTCAGTTCCAGTTTCTGTCTCAGGAAAATTTCAGTTCAGGTCTCAGGTTTCAGTTCCAGTTTCTGTCTCAGGAAAATTTCAGTTCCAGTTTCTGTCCCAGGAGAATTTCAGTTTCTGTCTCAGGAGAGTTTCATTCCAGTTTCTGTCTCAGTAGAATTTTAAATCCAGTTTCTGTCTCAGGGAGTTTCAGTTCCAGTTTCTCTCTCAGGAGAACTTCAATTCCAGTTTCTGTCTCAGGAGAATTTTAAATCCAGTTTCTGTCTCAGGGGAGTTTCAGTTCCAGTTTCTGTCTCAGGATAGTATCAATTCCAGTTTCTGTCTCAGGAGAATTTCAATTCCAGTTTCTGTCTCAGGAGAATTTCAATTCCAGTTTCTGTCTCAGGAGAATTTCAATTCCAGTTTCTCTCTCTATAAATCTTCAACCGAGAACCCTCATGGACAGAGAGAGTCAACAAACTATAAACCCAAGACCACCTAAAGTTAAGATCTATTTTCGGTGGCCTTGATTAAACGCTGTAGCGCCTGTACAGAAAACTCAGGTGCGCCGAAGAAATTTCGGCGAATTTTTCACTTGTTTTTATTTCTGAACCCTTCACCCAGCCAAATTTATTAGCCCTTTCCATGTCCAGACCGCTGGTTTAATCTCCTCATTTACATAATTAGGGCTTTCGAATGGATTTATCCTATGCAGTAATGATGATAGCGAAGCCTAATTAAGGCTATATCCAACAGGGGTAATTAACCCGAACCAAATCAAATAATTATTCGTTAAAAAAGAGGAAAGATATAAAATGCCTTAAAATTGCGAGATCTTACTTTTTTTTATTGTTTAATTAGCCATTTTATTCTTCTTCAAATGCCTTTTAAAGACTAATTGAGAAAGTGGCCAACTCAATCCCCATGCACTGAGGAAATCTAAGATGGATTCACATTTTTTCCCGGAAGGTTAAACACGCAGAATCTTTCAAAAACAAGTAAAATATGCGCTGAAGTTTCTCCGGCGCAATCGAAATTTTCTGTACAGCCGCTGTAACCAAGACCACTGAAAATACATCTATCTTTCGGTGCTCTCGGTACAATACTGTATGAGCCGCGGCCCATGAAACTTTAACCACGGCCCCGTGGTGGCCTATTACATATCGTTGCCAGAAATACGATTATGGCTAACTTTAACCTCAAATAAAATAAAAACTACTGAAGCTAGAGGGCTGCAATTTGTTATGTTTGATGATTGGAGGGTGGATGATCAACATAAGAATTTGCAGCCCTCTAGCCTCAGTAGTTTTTAAGATCTGAGGGCGGGCAGAAAAAGTGCGGACGGACAGACATTGAAAGTATGGAAAGTTTGAAAGGTGCAGTAGGAGGAAAACCTCGCGAAGAAAGACAATATGAACGGAGGTACAGTAAAAGGAATGAAAGGGGTTGCACAGCTAGGGGCCTAAGGAAGGAACGCATGAGGTGCACTGACGGGCCTACTCCCTTACGGGGACTTGACCAAATGTCACTTACTAATACGATTCTGTCACTTAACACTCAACAGAGGAAAAGGTAAGGAAAAAAGCTTTCCAAGAACTTCGGGAAAGAATATTCAAGCAAACTCGCACAGATATTAAGGAATCACCTCGTCAATCCAATACTGAAGGTCTGGCTAAAAATTCATGAATTAAATATAGAATTTTGGACAAAGGCCAGGCAGTGGGACTTATGAGGTCATTCAGCGCTGAAACGGAAGCTGACAGTAAAATGTTTGAAAGGTGTAACAGGAGGAAAACCTCAAAGCAGTTGCACTTTGAATCAATTGTTAGGAGATGGTGGAAAGTAAGATGGAAGAAAGAAAATATGAAGAGAGAGGCTAAAAAAACATTGTAAAATGTTTGTGGTGTAAGGATTTCCACTCGATAAAAGTCGAGTTCTAACGTCCTCCCGGCTTATTCTCTCCGCCTCAAGAATTAAGAACAACTTTGGCGCCGTATTTGCGACCTGTTTACGCGACGAACAAATGCTGACTTAGAAGACAGTTGTTTCCATTTGAGTAAGAATCCGTAAATAATCGATATTCCACAATGGCTGTAAGCGATCGAATTCATATTAGAATAATTGGGTAACTGAAATGTCACAGAGTAATTGGAGAAATTTTTTGGAGGGAAAACAGTGAACCAAAATGATTGCATGATTCATTTTCAACCCTGATTAAAAATACCTGCTATAATCTATCACTTCGAGGAAATTGCACAACACAAAAATAAACATACCATCATTCTAAGCTGACAAAACTAAAGAAATGGAATATATTTTACGGGGGAAAAAAAATTCCCGTCGAAAATTCTTTCCTTCCCAATAATGGCGAAGTGAGCAGAGAGAGAGAGAGAGAGAGATGAATTAAAAAAATCATCAAAGGACACAGACTCCATTATTAATTCCAGGGCTTCTTTTCATCTGAGTGGAATTCCCTTTATTCTCTCATTCAAATTACAAGGGAGAGGAAATTAGATGAAGAAAAGAATCTGGTTATGAAGGAGAAGCTGGTATTCGAAATGAGACGAAGAATTTCTCTCTCCTTTTTTATAAATCTTAATTTGTCAGACTTCTTTCCTCGTAAGGGCTTCTGGAAGCGGTCATTTTCCGTTCTTCGAAACTTGAGGCAGATATGGTTTCATTAACGGATTTTATTTTTTTCTTCCTCGCGCGATATTTCCCCCAACGAAGAACTACGTATGCAGCGAGCTGTTTCAGAAGTATGCAGCAAAACTGTTTCAGAAATAATTAATCAGCAAAACTGTTTCAGAAATAAGTATGCAGCAAACTGTTTCAGAAAAACATTTCTCGTTTCAAAATAAGTATGCAGCAAATAAAAAAAAAAATACAACATACAAAAAACATTTCTTGCCTAATCAGAAGTCCTAAAAATAAAAATATGTACCTCTGTGCTTCAGTATGTCTGAAGCGTCCTGCTTCCCAAATCTTGACAAAGCAGCTATTTTAAAAATTTTTAGGAACTGGACGACACATTTGCTAGTTATTTTCAAAGTCACTTATTGATTAAATTTGATTTCACACTATTAATTCTCAAATGAACTCTGAAACGGACATTTCATTTATCAATCTGATTGCTTTGTAAAGTAAATAGCGCAACTGAACAGTAATGTTAACTGAATGCTAAGATTTTTCAGATTTTTCCCCACTTGATATGGGTAAAAAGGTAACAACATTAGCTGCGCTTAATTTACAATAACAATGTGAAAAAGTTATGGGTGGAGGAAGGAGAGATTAATTTTATCTCCTCCTCCTCCCCCCTCCCCCCCTCCTCTTCCTGCAAGAACTGCAATAAGGCAAAAGCTACAAAGGTTTTATTTCTGTTCAAAGCAAACCGCCACCTAAAAAAAGCCTACCCCAATCAGAACCAGTTTACAATAAAAAGCAAAACGAAAATTAAACAAAAGGCAAACTAAAATAATAAGAGTTTAAAAATCGCCAAATGAAAATAAAACCATCTTCAACGGTTAAAATGACAAAAACCGCCTAATGAAAATAAAACCAAATGAAAATAAAACCATCTTCAGTAGTTAAAATGACAAAAACCGCCAAATGATAATAAAACCAACTTCAATAGTTAAAATTACAAAAACCGCCAACTGAAAATAAAACCAAATGAAAAAAAAACCATCTTCAATGGTTAAAATTACAAAAACGGCCAAACGAAATAAAACCAGTTTAAAAACAGCCAAGCTAAAATAAAACCACCTCCAATACTTAAAATTACAAAGACGAAAACCGAACCATCTTCAGCAGCTGAAATTACCGGCAGACTTGAGAAACGGCGCGTCTGAAATTTATGCGGTCGGCGCAACAATCACAGGGTCCATCCTTTCGACGCAATCAGCAAGGCGAACTGATCAAGAATTAATTCGGCTGCCACAACTGCGGGTGGTACTGGAACAGTTGGGTAAATACGGTCTGCAGAGTATTGGAGGACGACATTTCCCTCAAAGGCTCGAAGGGAAACAGTCTCGTTTCGGATTCCGACAGAACGGATAAAGAGAATCGGTTTCTAGGGGTCGTTTCTTGTCAGCTGTTCTCCCTCCCGCCTGCATTTTCCCCGAGATGTAACCGAGTACCGGGACCTTTCCCCGAAAAAAGCGGTACCCCATATCTTAAAAACTGACCATAGAATTTGCTTGAAAATGATCTCATTATGTTTCCCACGCCCAAGTCATTGAAAGAATATATAACTTCATCTCACCTAACCTAACCCAACCTTAACCTAACCTAAAGGCATGGCAAAAAAAAAAAAAAAAAAACTGAGGCTGGTGCAATACCAGCATACATCTCAGGAATTTGCCTCCGGGCTTGATATGATTTTGAGTTATAAGCTCTTTGTTGTACTAGGGATATTTATCATGCCATAATTTAATCCTGAACTTCAATGGTTTAACTGTAAATTAATAAAATCGAATATTGATGGAAGCAGTACCTGAATCACTTATCAAAAACGATATGAAAGTCCTCATCTAACACCGATGCTTCACCTTCAGATATTAAATATGGTTAATTTTAAATTTAACATTCACGACCGACAATTAACTATCGTAAGACACCAGTCATAACTTTACCTAGTCCTTTACCTATTTTGATGAGGGTTTCAGCTCTGCTCTGTGCTCCCTTGTGTACTGTGACAGCCCTTATGGTCATCACCAGTACAACACCTGTTAGAAACCTGTCATCACCTGTACAACACCTGTAAAAAACCTATCAAAACCTGTACAATACCTGTTAGATACCCTTCATCAACTATACAACGCCTGTTAGAAACCTGTCATCAACTGTACAACACCTGTTAGAAACCTGTCATCACCTGTACAACGTCTGTTAGAACCCTATCATCACCTGTACAACACCTGTTAGAAACCTATTATCACCTGTACAGCACCTGTTAGAAACCTATTATCACCTGTATAACACCTGTTAGAAACCTGTCATCAACTGTTATAACTGTTGGAAAACTATCATCACCTGTACAACACCTGTTAGAAATCTGTCATCAACTGTTATAACTGTTGGAAAACTATCATCACCTGTACAACACCTGTTAGAAACCTATCATAACCTGTATAACACCTGTTAGATACCAGACTTGTGTTCTGCGATCACATACAAGAGAAAGTTTTACCAAAACTTACGCCACCTCTGAATACCAACACATCAAACCGTCCAAAATGGCAACCCATGAATTTGAGACCTTTATCCACCCTCGCTGGAACTTCCCCAGAAGAACCGAAGATATTTAGTGAAGATTTACTGTCACTAATAAGTGTCTTTGACCTAAGCGAGCCATCACAGTCTACCATAAGGCGTGACCTTGAATGCATTCCTTCTCAGTTCATGAATAATCTAATATTCCTTGGCATACAATTTCCTTGAACATAAATTATACGTAATCAGTGACTAAACAGTACCAGAGAAGAGACTTCCGAATATTTCTGCTAATTACTGTTGGATAGGAATAGTAGGGTTACTAATGAGAGAGAGAGAGAGAGAGAGAGAGAGAGAGAGAGAGAGAGAGAGAGAGAGAGAGAGAGAGAGAGAGAGAGAGAATTTTATATTACCTAAAAGCTCTAGGAAACATTCTACTAATCATAATTAGATAGGATTAGTAGGGCTGTTAATCTGACAGAGAGAGAGAGAGAGAGAGAGAGAGAGAGAGAGAGAGAGAGAGAGAGAGAGAGAGGGGGGGATAATTTTATATTACCTAAAAGCTCTGGGAAACATTATACTAGTCATAATTAGATAGGAATAGTAGGTTTATGAATTTGAGAGAGAGAGAGAGAGAGAGAGAGAGAGAGAGAGAGAGAGAGAGAGAGAGCTCGGAAAAAATGCTTTTATATTAACCAAAAGCTCTAACGATCATTCCAGTAATCATAAATAGCCAGGAATAGTAGGATTACTGATTTGAGAGAGAGAGAGAGAGAGAGAGAGAGAGAGAGAGAGAGAGAGAGAGAGAGAGAGAGAGAGAGAGAGAATCTACCGTACCATCCATTCTTTCACCTTTCCAGGCAACATACCTCGGCATTCCTCCGAAATCTTAAACTCTTGCAGAATTTCCGCCCAGAAAGTTCGACGATTATTGATTTATTCAGGAAATAAACACCGAATGCTGTTTGCACAGGAGGAAAATATCATTTGCATATATCTCAGAAAGCCCTTCATTGTATTTACTGTCAGGACTCTCGCCACTGGAAAATTAACTTAGAGTCGTTCTGAAATACTATTTGAAATTCCTCTCTTCACAATTCTGATGGAAAGTCATGTTGGGGGGTGGGGGAGGAGGCGGGGGAAAGAGGCCTGGCCCTCCTGTTAGTTTGGGAGTTGGTGCGAAATTCCCTGAATCATTTTCGACAATTGTGAAATTTGAATGTTTTTTTTTTTTTTTTTTTTTTTTCAGGAAAAACTGTTTATTATTTTTGCGTTGCTTTGCTTGTTATGTGTAGTCAACTACCTGTTTTTTTTTTTTTTTTTTTTTTTGGGGTGAAGATACCCTAATGCCCTGAAATGCTGGTATGGTCGCTAGTGTCGTGACATGCCCCTCAGATGTCGCGAGTTCGCGCCATCTCCCCCAGCGCGATGAAAAAAATCACTGGCTCTGTATCATGATCAGTCACTGCCGCAGTGTTGGGTCTGCTGCGGTGGGAGGCTGAAACCAACATTCATTGGAAGCTTGAATTTCAAGTCAGTGGCCCCTTTGGTGGGATTGTTCCATGTGAATAGGTTTCATCTACCGAAAAAATATTAATAATAATGGATAAAAAAACTGAAGATAGTGTGCTCTAATATCCTGGAGTGCTTATAAAAATCTATAAATAAATAAAAAAAAACTGTTGATAAAAACTTTTGGAACATTGTCAAACAAAACTATCAAAATAAGTTCCTTTAGTTAACCATACGTTAAGATTTTACCGGCGTCGTTAACTTAATTGGACTCGTTTAGCATAAAGCATACGTATTAGAAGGAAGAGTTATCCGCGCGCCAATGGTATAGAAAAGCACCCTAAACTGAATTGAACTGAATATAGAATTTAGGCCAAAGGCTAGCGGCCGAAAGGACGCTTTAAAGAACCTTAGGTAATACCTACAGTGCACCTCACGAGGTGCACTGACAGACTACCCCCTAAGGGGGAATTGCTTATTATCCCAGCAGCCAAATTTGTCGGAGGTATGGGAATTACAAACCGTTGAAATAAATATTATTCCCCTCGAATTAAATCTTGCGGGAGTGAGACATTTTTTTATTTTAACTTAAAAATTTTAAATGGAGTATTGATATGTCGCCAAAATGCATAAAATTGACAGCTAATACATAGAAACAGCGCCTTGTTACTGATGGAAAAAGTAAAAATGAAAATTTTTAGGAGACTTGACAATGTCCTGTATTGCATTTTAAAATCTGTACAATCAAGTGATAAAAATTCATTTGGTTAGGAAATATCAGCCGTGTGTAAATTAACATCTGAAGATACGAGAATTGAAATTTTTATAGTTGTACATTAAGTAACCCAGATTGGCCTAGATACATACAGAGTAATGATGCTGCAATTGTTATAGTATATAATCAATAGTAAATTAAATAACACCTGAACCTGAACTTAGATATATACATAGGACCTTACAGCTCTGCATATTCAGAGCTTATTGGCAGTTGCCATTTAAATATTATAGAGATGGTTTCCTTGCGTCACTCCGCATACATTACCAAAAATTTTTCGTGGCTAAATGTGTCAAAATTAAAAGCTCTGTAACGCTTCACAAAATTTTTTCGATATTACTGGGAGTAATTCCTAGAACCCAATTTATTCTCATAAGCATGGCAATGATAATTAAGTTCTTGCAATAGCCTGAGTACCCAATCTGTTCTGCATTGAAATATGTGGAAGCTATTCCAGTAATACCAACCCTGTGTTGATACCAATTTGCCTACAAAACGACTGCTGGCAGATGTTAATATAACAAACATGGAACACTTTGCTCACTGCAGGCCAAAAGCTTTTAAGTGCAGTACAACAAAAATATACAGTACACCTATTACAGAAAAGGCAGGTGACCCAATTAAAATTTGCCATATATCTAAATGTTCCCCTTATAACAAAACCGTCACTCTAATCACATTTTGCACATTATTTCAGTAAAACTTTCAAGTTAGATCACCTGTACTGCATAATATACACCCTTTTCTATAATGTTCAGTAACAAAATTCATTAATAAACTGTATTTTAGCGAGGCGCTCTTCCTTAGAATAATTACCGAGCCATTTGCTAATTAGAGGTGTATGGCACTCCGGATATCAGTATAATATAACACGGCACTATTTGGGATTCACTCCTGCCCCCTACGGGCTTATCAAGACGGAACATTCCACAATTTACAGTTCTCAGCGTTCCTAATCGACTGTACTTATGAACTATACCATATATAGGCAAAACGTTCAAATGCTTAGTCATTGTACACAGGTGTATAGGAGGCATTCATACCTGTGACAAAAATGGCGATCTTCAGCCTCTGCACACTTCAAAATCAGCTCTGCACATTAGAGACAGCTTTGCAATACTGCATAGTCTAATTATGGCGCACAAATATGCATCCCAACACGCGCTGAACATAAGGCCAGGGTGAATATAAAACCCGAAACGCAACACTTCCAAACCTAGCCTACCATTCAGCAGCTTGGACAGGACTGAAACTTTACCTACAAAATACTGGAAAAATAAATAATATAAAACTAAGAACCTCAGTACTTACAGCCTAACTTGAAGACGGGGATGTCTGCGTTGGTTCACCGAAAATAACTTCCAAGTTCTCACTGGAAAGGACACCTGGGTATGAATAACTATTTTCCAGCAGTGGTCTGACGGGTGTTGGTAGCTGGAACCTGCACTCACCTCTGGTGCTGGAACTTCTGGAAGTATCTGAATATGGCGCAAGCATGGTTGTTCTGCCTCTGCTATTTACGAGTTGACTTTTGGAACAAACACAGAGTATAAGAGTAAACACCTATTACTTTATTTTCCTGGCATAAAATCCAGTATGTTTAATATATTAGTACCGGTATTATTATCATTTTTCATATTTGTGACGTAACTCCAGCAGAAAAAAAAGACTTTAAACGGTGGTTACGAATCCTGGAATAATGAAGGCAATTGACGAAGCTTTTAAGTGTTTTGAACAGACTTTGAATTATATGAAAGCAACAAGGTTTCCAGTTCATACTGAATGTATCATATACACATTTTGCTCTCTGTTACTTTTTCGAATGAACACCTTAATATTTTTTGGAAGCTTGAATTTCAAGTCAATGGCTCCTGTGGTGGGCTTGTTCCATATGAATAGGGTTCTTCATCTTCTGAATAATAATAATAATAATAATAATAATAATAATAATAATAATAATAATAATAATAATAATAATAATAATAATAATAATAAGATAATAATTCATTAATATTCTTTGAAGCTTGAATTGCAAGTCAATGGCACCTGTGGTGGGCTTGTTCCATATGAATAGGGTTTCATCTTCCGAATAATTTTTTCAGGTTACACACATTAAAAGTTTTGCAATTGAATATTATAGAAGGGAATAATAAAACTAGGTTGTGATAATATTATCATTTCATTCTTTTATTCTAACCAGTTGCATGGAGAAATCAACGATTCGAGAGAATTTCCCACAAACAATTGCATGCTTCCTAGTTTCTGAATTATGAAGTGATTCACTGCGATCTCTCTGGCGTTGCTGTCAGGAGGAGGACTCACAGAAGACGCTTGTACCTGCAAAATGAATAAATGAATGAATAAAACTGATAATTATATATTTTGATTTCAACAACAATTAAATGCTCCAGCCAAAGAATAGTAGGAAAAGTGGCATCAATAATAATTTTAACATTACATTTCAAGTGACCAGAAAATTGTGACTCAAGACCCATCCAGTCTTGACAGAATTAGACAACACGAAGCTAAATTGTGCACAATGAATATTTGAATAAGCTCCATTCTTTATAATATACACAACTGTCGTCTTTAAATGACAAAACTAGCATTTTTACGTTCTGCAAAATACACTAATACAAATATATATATATATATATATAATATATATATATATATATATATATATATATACATATAAATTATTATATATATATATATATATGTGTGTATATATATATATACATATATGTATGTATGTATATATATACATATATGTATGTATATATATATATATATATATATATATATATATATATATATATATATATATATATATATCACAAGTCAAACTTTTACCTTTCACCAACACACTCACTGGCTGGCACTGTCAGAGGAGCGCAGTACCTAAATAGTATAATGATAAGTAATCCAGCTGCAATTGTATAACTTATAAACCTACATAAAACAATTACACTTCAATAAATTATAAACCGGAGATGAACTGAGCAAAACCGCTGACCAAGAACCGCTCAAAAGGACAGGTTCTGTAGCCCAGTCTTAGCGGTTCCGGGGCCGGGGAGTCCTGGGTAGCCCACGCAAAACCTGGACAACGAATACGTCTCTGGGCATCAGAGCCCCCGTTCTTCCAGCCGAGGTCCACAGACATAGAGGCCTTGCCTCCAGCCATTTTGAATCGGCAGACGTAACCGGCTGGTTGCTTCCGGCATTCCAGTATTTTGACGGAAGGAAAATCCCGTGGCGTACGTCAGGCGCGCAGCGAACGGTAAACGCCATTCCGAAATCCTTTCGGGTGGGAATGGATAAGCCATTTCTCCAAAGGATCGAGTATTCCGACGACGGAATCGAATTGAAAGAGAGTCCGCTCCCACGAATTTCCTTTATTAATATTCTGACGAGTTCGATGGAGACTCTCCCAGTGACTGGGATTGTAAATTCAGTGATGGTGAATCTGACTTATTTTACAATATGGTGATTGTTCGAGATGTACTGGATTTTGATTTGGTCTTACTGGATTAAGTGGTTGTTGATATATATATATATATATATATATATATATATATATATATATATATATATATATATATATATATATATAATTATGCAACAATGCTTTGACAATTGCAGGACGGAACGATAAATAATATTTACATAAATCTACTTCACCATAGCATTCATTACAGATTTTGCTGTCACAATCATCGCAAACTCGTCACAATACCCTCATACCCAGAAACAGACAACAATAATTAATATACGTGAAAATTTTAAGTTTCCAGCGAGGGGGACAAAGTCTAATCTTACGAATGCATTATAAAGAATATAAAATCAAGACATAATCGTTTCAGAATACTTCTCTAGGTGACGAGAAACCTCTCTGTAATAAAGGAACCATTAAAAGAACCATGATAATCGAAGACAAGGAAACTAAACCTTGTTACGATGAAGACAATGAAATAATGACACGTTCATGACGATGGGAATAATGAGCGCAGTATCAAGTGTATAATGGAAATTGATCATGAGATTATACTGGCGTCATTAGAGTTTTTAATCAGTGATTAAGTAATCAAGTCGTTATGACGGGGAATGAGTAATTGTTTATAAATTTATTCATGGCGTGAATACCGGGGCAGATTATCTGGAAAATTATGGCAAAAAAGTGAATTGTAAGATAAGACTTTAAATAGGGCAAAGAAATACAACAATAACTAGAATAACAGTAACAACAGAATTATATATATACACATAAATATGTATAAATAAATATACATATATATTATATATATGTATATAAATATATATGTTTGTGTACATATAGTATATATATAAATACATATATACACAAACATCTCTATTACATATACAGGGAGAGAGAGAGAGAGAGAGAGAGAGAGAGAGAGAGAGAGAGAGAGAGAGAGAGAATGTGACATCCTTTCAGAATTAGAGAGAGGGGTCGATGATACTACACCTTCGGAATTTCTATCAGGGAGGAGTTGTGTACAAAGGGAACTTTGGAACGCGGCCTTGCTGACAGTTAACCGCAAGAATATCGAAGTGTGTCTCGGCTTTTTTTTTATTTATTGATATTTTGTATATAATCAATCCTTGTATTCTTCCTTTCAACGACTTTGCAAAGCACCGAGTATATTTTGTAGACAGTCATGAGTATATGAATATTTTCGCCATTGGGAATTACTAGCAATCTTTTTCGGAACGAGAGGAATCAGCACGAGAGAGAGAGAGAGAGAGAGAGAGAGAGAGAGAGAGAGAGAGAGAGAGAGAGAGAGAGAGAGAGAGAGAGAGAGAGAGAATATATTCGTCATAAGGTAATTACAGGAGGTAAAGGGGAATACAGAGAGAAGAAATCCCACTCACTTATTGAAAAAGAAAAGATAAATTAAAATAATAAATAATAAATTAATAATTTATTACATAACGGAAATCAATACGGCTGTACTGTACCTTGCCAAATATGTATGGACCCATTCTAATTTGAATAATGACGAAATCCATCAACAAAAGCTACAACATTTCTTAGCCTGCTCCCCGTCGTTGACACTATTTCATTATTTTCCTTATCCAGAGGTTTAGTACCACGTCCCACCTAAGCTCCCTTTTAAATAAATAAAAAAAAAAGAGTAGGAGACCCATAAAAAGGCATTAACCCTGGTGAACGACCCTTTTATACCCTGAAACTAAAGGCATTAAGAAAAATGAATATACGGTCTTCGCCAGGTTCAGGCTATTTGCATTTTAGAGCAAAGTTACTTCGCTAATCTGGGTTATCCCCACCGGATGTGGATCTAACCACAACGAATGTTGGGGTGTGAAAGAGACATTATGATCCGGCAAAAAAAAAAAAAAAAAAAAAAAAAAAAAGGGGAAATTTTTCTTCGGCGCAATCGAGTTTTCTGTACAGCGTATAATGCTGTATGAGCCACGGATCGGTGATGGCCTGTCCTAGAGCGTTGCCAGATCCATGATCATGTCTAAATTTAACCTTAAATACAATAAAAACTACTGAGGCTAGAGGACTGCAATTTGGTATGTTTGATGATTGGAGGGTGGATGATCAACATACCAATCTGCAGCCCTGTAGCCTCAGTAGATTTTAAGATCTGAGGGCGGACAGAAAAAGTGCGGACGGACAGACAAAGTCATCTCAATAGTTTTCTTCTACAGAAAACCGATAAAGGGAATTTGGTGGCTTCTTAACTTAGAACTTTCCGCTACAAAAACCTCTGGATCTTTGTTACTATACTCAGAATAAATAATGCAGAGAAATATCAGTAAATTGATGATGATTATAAAAGAGAATGTATGAATATATACGACAGATAACAGCTTGAGTATTTTAAGAGAATAACAAGGTGAGTATAGAATACATGATTTTATTACTAACAGAATTCCCAACATTTTTACTTAAGAAAAATTTGAGAATACAGTCTCTGTATTTAATTATCAATGAACACTTAATTGCCTCTTTTTAGCGAAAGACCAAAAAATAAATAAATAAATAAACAAAACAGCAAATTCACTCATAAAATAAGAGGGAACGTAACAATTCTCAGACAGACTGACTTTAATAATTATAATAATAATAATAACCTCACTTCCCTTGGCACGCATCTCTCTCTCTCTCTCTCTCTCTCTCTCTCTCTCTCTCTCTCTCTCTCTCTCTCTCCAAAAAAAAAGGAAATTACGTTAAGCGTATGCTAATGAATTCATGCGTCTTCATTCAACTTTGTTTGCGAGTTTGTTTCTCATTTCCCATGGAATGCAGTGCTGGCAAATCTCGTTGGTGGAACTCGTTAGCTGGGAAAGGGAAATTTTATTCATATTTTCTCCTCCTACTTTTCTCGAGTAATAGCCTCGTTTTTATGGAGGTTTCGTAATGTTTTCATTCTTGAGAATATATATCAAAAGGTTAAAAAGTAAATGAACTAAATGCTATTTGATATTTTGATTGTAATGTACTTGATAAGTGATTGTTTTTCTTTGAGGTTTGTTAATGAGGTTGGACGTCAATAATTGTGGTATTGTTTCGTTCTTTCTTAAAGACGCAAAGGTTGTAAAAATTAATATATAATGCTTTAAATGTATAGTTCCTATAATGTTCATTTTCCGGTTTTTTAAGAAGACAAATATCCACTAGGGCTGACATAATACACACACACAAATATATATATATATATATATATATATATATATATATATATATATATATATATATATATATATATATATATATATATATATATCCTCCTGGTTTATCAAAGCGACGAAGAAGGTGAAAAATAAAAATTTTGACATCCATTTTACCACCAGAAAAACATGATTTTTTTTGCGTCGTATTTACGCATTTCTTGAAGAATTTCCATTCTGACATACAATACGCTTTTACTAAACCCCTTCCAAAGGAAGTTCTTATACCAGAGTATCAAACATTTTAAACTGTTTTTCAGTTACAGCTCCACAATTTTTCTGGGGAGAATCACTGATATATACTTTCTCTCTTTCATATTTTCTGGTCTGTTGAAATGTCTTTTGAATCCTTCAGTGAATTAATGTAACAGGTTCATGGCGTTAATATCATAAAGAAAAGAATAAATATGCAAACGAAGATTAAATATTTCAAGTCTAAACTTTCTCCTTCCTTCCTGGAAAAATAATATTTATGCACGACTCTCTCCCTCCCTCTATCTCCAGCATGAATAGTAGATGTGCCTCTCTCTCTCTCTCTCTCTCTCTCTCTCTCTCTCTCTCTCTCTCTCTCTCCTTCGTATAAACAGTAAATATACAGAACTATCTTCCTCCCTTATCTTCGGTGTAAATCACCCATATAACTCATTCACAAACCCACGCACACACATACACATACACACTCCCATGCGTCTCAACTCGCTCTCTCTCTCTCTCTCTCTCTCTCTCTCTCTCTCTCTCTCTCTCTCTCTCTCTCTCTCTCTCAATGAAAACAAAGATATGCATAACTGAAACTGGTAGCCAAAGAAAATTTATAAAATGTCTCCCTGTAATGACTTTACATATTTCGCCTCTTCCTAAATAATTAAACAAACTTATTATTATTATTATTATTATTATTATTATTATTATTATTATTATTATTATTATTATTCAGAAAATGAAGAACCCTGCTCATTTGGAACAAGCCCACTACAGGGGCCACTGACTTGAAATTCAAGTTTCCAAAGAATATTACGGTGTTCATTAGGAATTAAGAGAAAGTAAAGGGAAATAAAGAAAAACAATAACCGCAATCTACAAATAACGTTGGTGACTTAAAAAGCGAAATGATTCGGGAATGGGAATCTATTCCAGAAATTGTAGTATAAGAAAACTGAACTTACAAGCCGATATATATATATATATATATATATATATATATATATATATATATATATATATATATATATATATATATATATATATATATATCACAGCATTATCCAGTGGTTCTCTCTGGACCGAAATCGGCCTGCCCCCCCCCCGCCCCCGCCAAAACCCTAAAACCAAGCTCGAGGCACGCAAGAATATCTCGCCTTATCCCCCACCCCCACCCACTCCCCTAGAACCCCCTTCTCTCCCCCCACAACCTCTACCCTCCCAAAAATTCACAGCCGAAGGCCTGCCACCAAAATATCTGCCTTCCTTTTGGCAGACATTTATTTCACATTTTCTGACAAGAGAAATAATTTCTCATCCTCTCGAGGTCGTCTCTCTCTCTCTCTCTCTCTCTCTCTCTCTCTCTCTCTCTCTCTCTCTCTCTCCCTGAACGACAATACTTGTATGAAAAGAATTAATCTTAATACACGTACGAAAAATAATAGTTGTAGTCCTTAATCAACGTCCCTCTCTCTCTCTCTCTCTCTCTCTCTCTCTCTCTCTCTCTCTCTCTCTCTCTCTCTCTCTCTCTTCGGAAATTTATCGAAGTAGGTAACATTATCAGGGGGAAGGTAGCCCTAAAGGAGAAATAAATGTCTCACAAATACATTTTTGAGTGGCTTGATATATGAGAGTGCTGCCCCAGGCATTATACGAGAGGGCAGAGGTCATATTTTCAGGGCGGCTGGGGCGATCAAAATTGAAAAGGTTTTATATCTTGTATGTATGTGTATATGTATGTATGTATGTATATATATATATATATATATATATATATATATATATATATACATATATATATATATACACATATATGGGCAGTCTAAATTACTGATCGGTTTTATAAACAACCGTATAATATTCATTAAAACTTCCCAATCTATTTTTTTGCATTATTTTCCCATCAGTAAATCTTAAGTAAGTTTAAGTACTAATCTCTAATAATTATATGACCCACAAATCAACAAAATCAATTACCCTAAACAAGAATGAAATATATGACATTTTAACCAAACAAGATTCCTGGAATACCCCTGAATTCCTACTCCAGTATCCTGTCTTCCGCAGGAATCAAAGTCACTCCTGGAACATCGGAGGACATTGGGGGACGTGTCCTATAGAAGGACATCCATACTAGGCCGTAGGATTGGGATTCTGGGGTAGGATGCTAGGATCCTTTGTGCCCTACTTTTGACTTTCAATTAACTATAGGAACCACCAGTTTTTACAGCTGGGTGGACCTCGTGAGCTGCAATCCTGAATCGAATCCTAGGCCTAGCGAATGCTAGGTCAGCCCTCTCTCTCTCTCTCTCTCTCTCTCTCTCTCTCTCTCTCTCTCTCTCTCTCTCTCTCTCTCTCTCTCTCTCTCAGTTTCACTTTCAAACAAGTGAAACTTAGAAAAGTTAATTGCAAAATCCCTAGTCATCTCTCAGTGTCTTTTAACACCTGCAAGAATTCAGTCTCTCTCTCTCTCTCTCTCTCTCTCTCTCTCTCTCTCTCTCTCTCTCTCTTCTTACACAAATGAAACTTGAAAAGAGAGAACTGATAAATCCCTTCCTATCGCCCAGTTTCTTGTAACAACTGCATGGAACTGCCAACGAGTTTAACCCGTTCAATTTAGCTGAGAAAAAAGTGAGAGAACTTAAGTATCTTTGAATAAATGATTTTATGATGTTTCCTAACTTCTCCCCAAATCCTTAAATCCTTTCTCCTTTTACTGGCGCAATTAGAGGTCATAAGGAATGATAATAAAAGCAGTAAAAGGCAATTATCTAAATGCAAGCTTAGCCATTTTATCCTTCCATTCCAATTCCTCTAAATGAAATTCCAAGCGATTCCGATTTTTTTTTGTCAAAGTTTTCTCTCGTCGAGTCATAATTTTTGCAACGAGCCATTTAGATATTGTTGGATATTCCTTAGATATTTCTACTTATTCATTGGATATTTCTATATGCTCCTTCTATATAATCCTTCGTAATATGCACAGAAAAGCAATCTTGATCAGTAAGATTAATTTATTTCTATATTCCTTAGATATTTCTATATACTCTTTAGATATTTCTATATGCTCCTTAGATATTGCTATATGCTCCTTAGATATTTCTATATACTCTTCAGATATTTCTATATGCTCCTTAGATATTTTTATATACTCCTTAGATATTTCTATATGCTCCTTAGATATTTCTATATGCTCCTTAGATATTTCTATATACTCCTTAGATGTTTCTGTACGCTCCTTAGATATTTCTATATACTTCTTAGATATTTCTATATACTTCTTAAATATTTCTATAAACTCTTTAGATATTTATATATACTACTTAGATATTTCCATATACTCCTCAGATATTTCTATATACTTCTTAGATATTTCTATATGCTCCTTAGATGTTGCTATATACTCCTTCGTTCGTAACATGCACAGAAAAAACAATCTTGATCAATAAGATGAATCTATCTGTATATTCCGTCGATATTTCTATATACTCCTTCGATATTCCTATATGCTCCTTAGATATTTCTATATGAATAGATAAGACCAATCTTGATCTATGGGACGAATTCATTCGTACTTTGAAATGCGTGACCGGAATATTTATAAGGGATTATCACGAAAAACCTACGTAAAGAAAAAAAATAAATAATAAATATCACTGTGTACAGATCAGGTGTTATCGACAATCAATAAAAGTTAGAAATAATAAGTTGAATTGAGGATTTTCAAGAAATCTTTATCTGCTAAAAAAAAAATAGACAAGTCATTGGGGGGAAAATCTTCGACCAGATCTCGAATTTTTTTTTTCTCACATTTTTGACGTCTGACTAATTTCACACTGAGGAGAGGAGGTTTCTGCCATGAAAACGCAATCAGAAATATGTATCGATCTACTCCTCTCTCTCTCTGTCTGCCCGCATCTCTCTCTCTCTCTCTCTCTCTGTCTGCCCGCATCTCTCTCTCTCTCTCTCTCTCTCTCTCTCTCTCTGTCTGCCCATCTCTCTCTCTCTCTCTCTCTCTCTCTGTCTGCCTGTCTCTCTCTCTCTCTCTCTCTCTCTCTCTCTCTCTCTCTCTCTCTCTCTGCCCGCATCTCTCTCTCTCTCTCTCTCTCTCTGTCTGTCCTCTCTCTCTCTCTCTCTCTCTCTCTCTCTCTCTCTCTCTCTCTCTCTCTCTCTCTCTCTCTGCTATTGCCAGAAAGAAAAATTGCAAAAAAAAAAAATCGTTTGCTCGCTCCTTTTTGCAAATTCCCACTTGGAATCCAAAACACCTAACTAGACCTACTCAACTTGGCATCTTCTGGAATCAGTCGGCGTCGAATATCGAAGGCCAAAAGAAAAGTAAAGGAAAGTAATTGGCTTCTTTCCTTAACTCTTCTCCATTGGAGAACAAACCCCCTCCCCGCCCCCAACCACATTAACTGATCCCTCCCGACTTTATTGGAGCAATTAGCGAGTAAAAAATGACGCTGTTATTGTAATAACGGCTGTTTATGTAAGGGTTAATTTCGTGTTATTCTTGCCCGAAGGAAATTCACGGCCGCGAGAGACTAAAATGATAATTTTTTTTTTTTGGGGCCCTCTGTTGGTTGGTTGGGTGATAAGTCCCGAGGTCCACACTAAGCGTTCTATTTTTCATTTTAACATCTTGCCATGCTTGGCGTAATTAAAAGGACGGTACTGGCATAAGGCTTTGAAGTTTGTTATTATTATTATTATTATTATTATTATTATTATTATTATTATTATTATTATTATTATTATTATTACTCGTTAAAGATTTTAGGCTTGCTTTGTTATTATTATTATTATTATTATTATTATTATTATTATTATTATTATTATTCAAAAGATGAACCTTTATTCATATGGAACAAGCCCACCACAGGGGCCACTGACTTGAAAATTCAAGCTTCCAAAGATTATTATTATTATTATTATTATTATTATTATTATTATTATTATTATTATTATTATTATTATTATTATTATTATTATTCAGAAGATGAACAGAATGTGAAAAGGAAGAATAGAGAGAAGATATCAGTTATCAGAAAAAAAAATAGATAAATAGATAAAAAAAAAGCCAGTAAATTATAAACCACAAGAAGAATTCCTTTTGGGTGAGTGATGCATTATAACTTCGCCTTGAAATTTCGAGGTCCCAGTTGCCCGATATCCTCAGCATAAGGAGGCTGTCTTCACAGTCTAAAGGTGTGAGGAATAAAGGAGGTGTTTTATTCAAAACGTCTTCATTCTAATGAAGAAGCCTCTCTCTCTCTCTCTCTCTCTCTCTCTCTCTCTCTCTCTCTCTCTCTCTCTTTCAGTTCCTGAAGTGTCGTTATTCAGTGTCACTTTTGTGATTATGATATTCTTCAACGAGTGAGTAATGACTGATTGCTAAGAACATTAATCACAATGGCGAAAGAGACAAGAGGAGAGAAAGAGAGAGAGAGAGAGAGAGAAGGATAATTTTTCAGTTTCTGATACACGAGAGAGAGAGAGAGAGAGAGAGAGAGAGAGAGAGAGAGAGAGAGAGAGAGAGAAAAAAGATAATTTTTCAGTTCCTGATACACGAGAGAGGGAGAGAGAGAGAGGGGGCGGGGAGAGAGAGAGAAGGATAATTTTTCAGTTTCTGATACACGAGAGAGAGAGAGAGAGAGAGAGAGAGAGAGAGAGAGAGAGAGAGAGAGAGAGAGAGAGAGAAAAGGATCATTTTTCAGTTCCTGATACACGAGAGAGGGAGAGAGAGAGAGAGGGGGGGAGAGAGAGAGAGAAGGATAATTTTTCAGTTTCTGATACACGAGAGAGAGAGAGAGAGAGAGAGAGAGAGAGAGAGAGAGAGAGAGAGAGAGAGAGAGAGACGATGGCCATAACGGTAATGAGTGGAAAGTAATTAATGATGAGAGGAAATTGATTCTCCAAAATTTGGATGTCGAGTTGCGCGGATATTTTTCACATGGCTGTAAATTATGGCGCCATCGACGTCGAACAAGTTTGTTAAATCAAATTAAAATGCCTGGCTTAATTTAGCTATTTATTTTCATAACGAAGCAATTTTAACGCGTTTCTTCGGCGCAGTTGAGTTTTCTGTACAGCTTATAATCAAGACATAACAATAATAATAATAATAATAATAATAATAATAATATTATTATTATTATTATTATTATTATCATCATCCACATATACCCAGAATCTACGGACAACATCTAAGAATATTCTGCTTTTCCTTTGGTCGAAAGCACAAATCAACCTTCCAGAGAGATTGCAGCACTCCCTTACCAAAAATCAAATATATATGGCTTCACTTGAGAAACGCAGCGAATACACGGCCTGTCATTCAAATCTCTGCCTTTACAGAATATACAACTTCCCCTCGATCGTGTATCAAATCTTTGTCTCCTAAATGAACACCGGCGTTCCGTGTGTCAGTCGAGAAACACTGGTATTTGTATTCAACTTTTCTGTTCTGTTATTTTGCGTTATATCTTTCGTTGTTCTCTGCCCCTTCCGTTATTCACACTGCTCGGTGGATGATTGATTGTCTCGATGACTCAGAGAGAGAGAGAGAGAGAGAGAGAGAGAGAGAGAGAGAGAGAGAGAGAGAGAGGGTTTAGTAACTTGGAAATGTTTGCAAGACAAGAAAGAGAAGTGGTGGGGAAAATCGGAATAAGCAAACCAGCAATCAATCTCTCTCTCTCTCTCTCTCTCTCTCTCTCTCTCTCTCTCTCTCTCTCTCTCTCTCAAACAAACAAAATAATCATATTTTTATTTACATCTGAACCTTCATTTAACTGCACTTGCATTGCAAAGCGAGAGAGAGAGAGAGAGAGAGAGAGAGAGAGAGAGAGAGAGAGAGAGAGAGAGAGAGAGAGAGAGAGAGGTGTTTTAATAGCATGGAAGTGTTTAATAACACGAAAGAGATATAGTGAGCAAAATCGGAATAAGCATTACGCTTACGCGCTATAATATTCCATTTTAAGGTGATTCAAGAGTAGCTCTCTCTCTCTCTCTCTCTCTCTCTCTCTCTCTAAAAACAAAAAGTTAAATTCTTTTTGTTCATATCTGAACCTTCATTGAAAGACAGCCACCAATTGACGGAGTTAACATATATAAAAATAATGTCATAATTGAAATGCAAGGATGTTATCTTTTGTTTTTTCTCGTTACTTTTCATCATGATTTTTTTCCTTTCGTCTGAAACTGATGAAATACCAAAGGGAATTTTTCTCAGTCGAATTAACAAACATTAACAGCAAACATACTTTCTTTGACTATTTCGATAAGATTATTTAGCAACTCTATATATATATATATATATATATATATATATATATATATATATATATATATATATATATATAACTATATATATATATATATATATATATATATATATATATATATATATATATATATATATATATATATATTAGGCCTCCTGTAAAACATTAATTCTTCTCTTTGAAATTTATCGACTGGAAATAAAAAATATTTAACCTTTTTGCTTTCCATAGCTGTCACTTTTCAACGCCATTTCACGCTGACATTTCGCTTTCACACCGACGTTTCACGCCGACATTTCACGCTGGCATTTCACGCTGACATTTCACGCTGGCATTTCACGCCGACGTTTCACGCCGACGTTTCACGCCGACATTTCATGCTGACATTTCACGCTGGCATTTCACGCTGACGTTTCACGCTGACACTTCACGCCGACATTTCACGCTGACATTTCACGCTGACAGACATTTCAACGCCGACATTTCACACGTCGAATGACTAAGTCTTATCGGGATGAAGAATTTCCATTTCATCGCTTTGAAGGATATATTTCGCATTTCACAGTTCCCTTTTGTTTTTCGTTATTGATTCCTTGATGATTGATGGTCTTGGAGGATTGGTTTGCTTGTCAAGTCTCAGAGAGAGAGAGAGAGAGAGAGAGAGAGAGAGAGAGAGAGAGAGAGAGAGAGAGAGAGAGAGAGAGAGAGAGAGAGAGAGAGAGAATTGTGATTCGCCACCTACGAGAAAAAAGAACAGTATGCATCAGACGATTATAAAATATTTTGAAGAAACTATTTTTTCTTATAAAACAAAGAGAGAGAGAGAGAGAGAGAGAGAGAGAGAGAGAGAGAGAGAGAGAGAGAGAGAGAACTTATTTCAGGGTTACACACGCACCTCTACAAAAAATTAATTTGTTAAAATTAAGCTTTATTTCATTTTTTCTTCCTCATTGTAAAACGAACTATTACCAAATAACAGATATACCATAACAGTTATCTTTGTAAGAGAGAGAGAGAGAGAGAGAGAGAGAGAGAGAGAGAGAGAGAGAGAATTTATCCTTAATGAGAAATATTTTCGATTTTCGAGATACAATTTTCATTATGATTCTCATAAATGACTAATTGAATAAATAGAATAACTAGCGGTGCAACACTACGATTATCCAACAACGTATTTCAATATTTTACTTACGTTTTTATTTATTAATTAATTTGTTAATTTATCTGAGTTTCTAATAACTTTCTGTATTTCCCATTACATTCTGTTACTTCTTTCGAATGAACACCATAATATTCTTTGGAAGCTTGAATATCGAGTCTATGGACCCTGTGGTGGGCTTGTTCCATATGAATAGGGTTCATCTTCTGAATAATAATAATAATAATAATAATAATAATAATAATAATAATAATAATAATAATAATAATAATAATAATAATAATAATGTTATTTTAAACGAAACTAAAACTATATATGTTTACTGGCCGCGCTGAAGAACTTATTCCTTCTTTACGTGTCTCTTCAGGAAATGTAAATAAAAGCGTTTTCGTTTGTGCCAATTTCCCCAAAAGCCAGGCACCTTTGAAACAAGGTGATAACAGATGGAAGGGAATATGAACGGAGGTACAGTCAAAGGAACGAAAGGGGTTGCAGCTAGGGGCTATGGAAAGCACGCTGCAAAGAATCTAAAGTAATGCCTACAGTGCACCGCATGAGGTGCACTGGCACGACAGACGGAAGAGAAGTGACTAAGCATTTCAATTTTTATCTTGACCAATTTGAAGCAAAGAAAATAATTTCACCTTTTCTCTCCTAAATCAGTTTATCTCAAATTCATGAAAGATGCATATATCCTCTCTCTCTCTCACTCTCTCTCTCTCTCTCTCTCTCTCTCTCTCTCTCTCTCTCTCTCTCTCTCTCTCACAGGCCTAAAAGAACACCACATTATCTTGTTTATTTCTATACAACACCAATTTGCATTTCAAAGCCGCAATGCTTTGCTAGGCCTATGTCCTCTTTTTCACGTGTATTCAGCCAACGATGAGAGCAGGCGCCCAAAATGAATTTAAGGGCCCACTTCCGAGAAATGTTCTGCCTTTCGTAGCCTCAGCCTATCTAGAAGATACTTTTCCGCGCCGAGTAATCCTTTTTAGGCCTACTGCGGAGTTTATTGGATTATGAGAAAGGCGCAGCCGAAAGAGTGAGTTTACTCTCGTAACTAACTTTTATTGGCAAAAAATGTGTTTGGTGAGATTGCGGAAATTACACTGGGATATTGTGCTTATAATTTTTAGTTTTCTGTAAGAGAAAACTATTTTGCCGGCTTTGTCTGTCCGTCCGCACTTTATCCTTTCCGTACTTTTTTCTGTCTGCCCTCAGATCTTAAAAACTACTAAGGCTAGAGGGCTGCAAATTGGTATGTTGATCATCCACCCTTCAAGCATCAAACATACCAAATTGCAGCCCTCTAGCCTCAGCAGGTTTTATTTCATTTAAGGTTGAAGTTAGCAATAATCGTACTTCTGGCAACGATATAGGCCAGGCCACCACCGGACCGTTGTTAAAGTTTCATGGGTCGCGGCTCATACAGCATTATACCGAGACCACCGAAAGATAGATCTATTTTCGGTGGCATTGATTATACGCTGTAGAGGCTGTACAGAAAACTCGACTGCACCGAAGAAACTTCGGCGCAATTTTTACTTCTTCTGCTCATGTTGGCACAGAAAATGGATGGTAATATGTTGTATTTTTCAGAAGTTTATGACTGATGAATTTTTGTTTCTTCAAATTTTCAGCCAATATTTATATGAGTAAAATTATACCTTTTCGGAGACAGATCTTAGTATGGAGGATTCTTTGAAAGAATACAAAGGTAAAAGTAAGTAATCTTTTTCCAATTATACTTGCGCTCTGTGTGTGTGTGTGTGAGAGAGAGAGAGAGAGAGAGAGAGAGAGAGAGAGAGAGAGAGAGAGAGAGAGAGAGAGAGACCTAAAACCTTCAACGATTATCAATGAGTATAATCAATGAAGCCTAAAATTTAGTAGCAGATGGATTAAATTGAATTGAATATAGAATTTAGGCCAAAAGCCAAGCACTGGGACCTATGAGGTCATTCAGCGCTGAAACGGAAATTGAGAGTAAAAGGTTTGAAAGGTGTAACAGGAGGAAAGCCTCGCAGTCGCACTATGAATCATTTGTTAGGAGAAGGTGGAAAGTAAGATGGAAGAAAGAGAATATGAAAGGAGGTACAGCAAAGGGAACGAAAGGTGTTGCAGCTTCCTTTTCCTGTTTTCAATTAAAGGCCGGAATTTTCAATAACATCTACCCGGAAGTGATTAAAGACACTTAATGAGTGTTATGAGAATTACCTCATTACCCCACCGTTACTTTCGTCTTTAATGATTTGGGTAATAGATTTTCCACTCAAAGAAGTCTGTAATGGCTTTACGCCCTCTCTCTCTCTCTCTCTCTCTCTCTCTCTCTCTCTCTCTCTCTCTCTCTCTCTCTCAACTAAGAGGGAAATATATTACCGTCATTCGTTATCTTCCGTCCTTTCATCGCTGCGCACTTTCCTTTACAGAAGCCGAAACAAACTCTATTAAGCTTAACAGGTTTGCAGTAAACCCCCAACGAGAATCATCGACTTAAAATAATGACTTAAAGACCTCAAAGCAACGTAATGTATTTTATTTTTTTTTACCAAAAACCCATTTACTAATATATATATATTCCTTCGCCCTGAGGAATCCTTCGCAATCCGGTTATGCGTCTTGAAGGATATTAGCAATTTAACACAAAGTTAAAGCCGTTTATGCGTCTTGAAGGATATTAACAATTTAACACAAAGTTAAAACAAATGGAATTTGTTTTCCTTTTTGAGTTATTTGATTACACTATTCCCTTGTCGAGATTCTGTTCGTTTGATGATTTCAATACGCGAGGTTTGTCTTCGTCGAGATTTTTCTTTTATGTATGACTGAAGACAATTTATCAGTTTTCTGAAAAGAAAACTGTTGTGCCGGCTTTGTCTGTCCGTCCGCACTTTTTCTGTCCGCCCTCAGATCTCAAAAACCACTGAGGCTAGAGGGCTGCAAATTGGTATGTTGATCATACACTCTCCAATCATCAAACATACCCAATTGCAGCCCTCTAGCCTCAGTAGTTTTTTATTTTATTTAAGGTTAAAGTTTAGCCATAATCGTGCTTCTGTATAGGCCAGGCCACCACCGGGCCGTGGTTGAAGTTTCATGGGCTGCGGTTCATACAGCATTATACCAAGGCCACCGAAAGATAGATCTATTTTCGGTGGCCTTGATTATACGATGTACAGAGAACTCGACTGCGCCGAAGAAACTTCTGCGCATTTTTTACTTGTTTTACAGTTATCACCAAACCAAAGGACTATGCAACATCCATTTTTAACAAGGGACTTTCCGCGCTGATCATAAAAAATCATATAAAAGTTCTATATTCAATATACTAGACTGAATATGAATTTTATTTCTGACGTACCAGCCTTTCATGATATGGTAAAAATTACCACTAAACAAATAAAATCTAGTTGTAGATTATAAGATGGCGTTTATATTTACACGTATACATATTCATATTTATATTCGGCGTGTATATCCGTATACGATATCAATCAAGAATTTAAATTTGAATGGCATACAAGGCAAAATTAACTTCAGGCGTTTAAGATCTAAATAAACTATACAACTTGCAGTCGTTATACATTTTTCATAATTCACAAAGATTTTCCTAATATTTTAAGTCAAACTTTAATCGTAAATCATTACATATTCATATTCACAGAGAGAGAGAGAGAGAGAGAGAGAGAGAGAGAGAGAGAGAGAGAGAGAGAGAGAGAGAGAATCTCTTCACTAAAAAAAACTTTAAAATTCCATCGGCAGTTGATAACCTTGACCTAATCAAAAACAGCTGTCCCATTTAAGCGGATCCGCTGCGACATTCGACCTTTTTTTTTTTTCAGGTCACGCTTCGCTAATGAACCAGGTCATGATAGGAAGATAGGTCACTTTTTTGTTTGTTTGTCCTCTCGTAGCGATCAGGCGATAAATCATTCTTCACTTTTGATGTTGGTGACTGATTCAGTTTGTAGAGAGAGTGTAATTAGACGGTGGGGGATTTATTCAAATGAAAATAGGTTTTGGACAAAACGCCGAAAAAAAATTGTTTTATTTAAATGACAACACTTTTTGGACAAAGCGCCGAAAAAAAAACTTTTATTTAAACGAAAATACATTTTGGACAAAAAGTCGAAAAAAAATATTCTATTTAAATGAAAATACATTTTGGACAAAGATTCGAAAAAAAGATTTTATTTTGGAAATCAAGAACATGCATCGATTACTGGCATAACAGAAATTGAATTGAATTGACTTGAATATAGAATTTAGGCCAAAGGCCAAGCACTGGGACCAAAGAGGTCATTCAGCGCTGAAACGGAAACTGACAGTAAAAAGTTTGAGAGGTGTAACAGCAGTAAAACCTCAAAGCAGTTGCACTATGAATCAACTGTTAGGAAGGGTTGAGGAAAAGTAAAGATGGAAGAAAGAGAATATGAAAGGAGGTACAGTAAAAGGAATGAAAGCAGTTGCAGCTAGGGGCCATGGAAGGCACGCTGCAAAGAACCTCAAGTAATGCCTACAGTGCACCGCATGAGGTGCCCTGACGGCACTAACCCCCTTACGGCGGGCATAGCAGAAATGAAAAGGCAAAATGTCTGTATTGGTTTCCCAGCGAAACAGCGATAATTACTAAAAAAAAAAAAAAAAAAAAAAAAAAAAAAAAAAGTCTTCTGTTTACTTTTTTTATTTTTGCAATCTCGCATTTGCATGCCAGACTGGATAAGAGCCTTAATTGGCTTTCATACCGACATAAACATTGGTGAATCGCGGTTATCAAAATGACGCAATGCATTCCACTGGCTTCCGCAAATCTCTCTAATTATGGAATTTTGCTTCAGGTTACATGAACCTTTTGTGGCGATATCATTGTTGAACTGAAATGAATACAGAATTTAGGCCAAAGGTCAAGCACCGGGTCCTACGAGGTCATTCAGCGCCGAAACGAAAATTGGCAGTAAGAAGGTTTGAAAGGTGTAACAGGTGGAAAATCTCGCAGTTGCACTATGGATCAATTGTTAGTAGAGGGTTGTTGAGGAAAGTAAGACGGAAGAAAGAGAATATGAAAGGAGGTACAGTAAAAGGAACGAAAGGGGTAAAATATCATTGTTGTTAGAAGAATCACAATACCTTTCAATGCATAAGTTATACAAAAAAGTTCTTAATTTACTTTTCTTTTTCCCTGAAGATGGAATATTTTTAAAGTCGGATTATGAAGTGACGTCTTAGTAAACGGGGTGACTAATGTTGCTGTTCCACTCCTTTAGCAGCTGGTATGGAGAGAGAGAGAGAGAGAGAGAGAGAGAGAGAGAGAGAGAGAGAGAGAGAGAGAGAGACTGTATAACCCTTCTCTACACAGATGGAAAATCACTTTCACTACATATTACTTTATAGCTGTTTTCTTGTCGACATTATTATTATTATTATTATTATTATTATTATTATTATTATTATTATTATTATTATTATTATTATTATTATACCCCATTCATATGAAACGAGCGTACAGGGCCTCTGACTTGATATTAAAGCTTCCAAAGAATATGATGTTCATTTGAAAGAAATTACAGAGGATAACAGGGAATACAGAAAGAAGAGATCGGTTATTACATAAAAAGATAAATAATTGAATAAACAGACAAAAAAAAAAAAAAAAAAATATATATATATATATATATATATATATATATATATATATATATATATATATATATATATATATATATATATATATATATATCACTTCAGAAGGGAAAAGGGTAAAAGCAACACAAAAATATATATATATCCAATTAAAACTGCAACTGACTCTGATAGGGTCGGCCGGCGTACAAAGTCATTTGCTATAAAAATTGTCAATCAGTCAATAACAATTCGTTGGGACTCTATACATTTCCCATATGTGGCACGTGATGCCATTTTCTGTGAGCGAGGGCATTTTTACAGCTAGATATGCGTTTCACGGCAACGGTTTGTGATTTCGTGAATTTGTGAGCTCTTGTAACAGAAATGACCAACAATATGTAGGAAATTACAGAAATTGGTGCTTATTTTTGATACTGTGATTTATGTTGTGAAGGTACTGTACTGCAGTGCACTGCACTGCACTGTACTGTACTGTACTGTACTGCACTGTACTGGACTGCACTGTACTGCACTGCAATGCACTGCACTGTACTGGACTGCACTGTACTGCACTGTACTGCACTGTACTGCACTGTCCTGTACTGCACTGTACACACTGTACCATACTGTACAGTACTGTACTATACTACTGAGTAATTACGTGATCTTACTGAGAGAGAGAGAGAGAGAGAGAGAGAGAGAGAGAGAGAGAGAGAGAGTTTTCTCGGTGAAACGTAAAGACCAAAAGCTTTTGTACTGTACCCTAATGTTCTATTCAGTAATTAGGTGATCTCACTTATGCCAATCCTGAGAGAGAGAGAGAGAGAGAGAGAGAGAGAGAGAGAGAGAGAGAGAGAGAGAGAGAGAGAGAGAGAGAGAGAGCTTCTCAGCCAAACGTATCAACCAAAAGCAACGATAATTTCCAGGCAAATGAAACTTCAATGAACCCAGAGTCTTTCACACAGAGAAAAACAGCAACATGGCTCCTTTGAAATGACTCTAATTACCTCCATAAACATTTCTATCGAGTCTGAAGAGGCCGATAAAAGTAACAGTAAGAATAAAAGTGAAAGCAAAAGCAAAAGGAACCACAGAGGCCCCGAACATTAGGCGGCAAGGGATGGCCCAGAGGAACCGCCTAATTTCCATAAACGAAGCTTCGGAATGGACTCTTCCAGCTCAAATGACTTCTCTTTAATGGGTCTTCCAGACAATTATTTCCACAAGAGAGAAGAAATAAAGATGAAAAAAAAAAAAGAGAGATCTTGCTTCCAGGCACAGGGAAGGTTCCAGTGATTTCACGCCTGGAAGGATTTGGATTTTATTTCGCGGCTTCAATGGTGCTTGAAGAGGTATATTCCTTTTCTATGGTTATCTGAGGAGGGAGAGAAGCCCTTCTCTCTCTCTCTCTCTCTCTCTCTCTCTCTCTCTCTCTCTCTCTCTCTCTCTCTCTCTCATTGTACCGGCAAAGGTGCTAACTGAAAGGAAATTATTATTATTATTGTTGTTCAGTAGATGAAACCTACTCATATGGAACAAGCCCACCACTAATGGGGCCACTGACTTGAAATTCAAGCTTCCAAAGATTATTACGGTGTTCGTTAGGAAGAAGAATCAAGAAAGAGGAAGTGAAGGGAAATGAAATACAGAATGAAGAGATTCCACTTATCAAAAAAAGAAAAAAAAAATAAATTAGAGACCATCAACTTTGATGACGGAAGTCGAGAGCATTAAGTGAAGGTTCTCCAGCATCAGAATTCAAACGAGTGAACCTTTTCCGTCAATTTTTTTTTCTGTCAAGGGCGTCTCTTCCGTCCTTTGATCTTCTTTGATGTTTCGTTCGGTTTGCTGTTTCGTATTTCTCCGTCGTTATTCGTTTTCCTCGCTTATTTATGGCGCTGGTTGATAGGATAGATCACTTTAAATGCCTATGGCGACGCTTATACCGTGTTCTTTATGATTTTGTCATTCTTCGTGTTTTGTCTTTAAATTTCAATCGTAAATTTGTATAATTTTATATTTTAAAAAATTATTCAATTATAAATTTGTATAATTTTATATTTAAAAAATCATTCAATTGTAAATTTGTATAATTTTATATTTAAAAATTATTCAATTACAAATTTGTATAATTTTATATTTAAATAATTATTCAATTATAAATTTGTATAATTTTATATTTAAAAAATCATTCAATTGTAAATTTGTATAATTTTATATTTAAAAATTATTCATTTACAAATTTGTATAATTTTATATTTAAAAAATTATTCAATTGTAAATTTGTATAATTTTATACTTGAAAAATTGTAAACTAAGATATAATGAATTTTTGCGTCGGTTATTTTTTTGTGAAATAGTTTTATAATTCTTCAAGTTTTGTATTTAAATTTCTTTTGAATTTTTTATGTATTATATTGAAAAAATTATACACCAAATTATGTAATAAATTTTATGCGTCGGTTATGTTTTGCGATATGATTTTATGTCTTCATGTTTTGTCTTAATTATCGCCCTAAATTTTTAAAATTTAATTCTTCAAAAATCAGAAACTAAGTTATATAATTAATGTTATACGTCGTTTGTTAACCAAAATCTATTTAAAAATTATACACTATGTTATATAATTAATTTTATATCCGTTTGTTCCCCAAAATCCATTTCAAAAATTATAAGCTAAATTATAAACTTAATTTTACGCGCAGTTTATGGTCCCCAAAAGTGACTTGCTTTACAGAGAGAGAGAGAGAGAGAGAGAGAGAGAGAGAGAGAGAGAGAGAGAGAGAGAGAGAGAGAGAGAGAGAGAGAGCGCCTGAAGCAGCACAAAATTGCCGTGAAAGGAAAAAAAAAGATCAAAGTAAAAAGAGATTAGATCGTAGGTGACGGAGAAAAAAGAATTCAAAAGAAAAAGGAAGAAAAAGGAGCTGAAATAACAGATAATAAAAATGAGAAAATATACAAGGAAAAAAGAGAGCAGTTGAGAAGTATAAAAATATCCTCCCGAGAGTACACGAGGAGGAAAGAAGGATCGAAGAACGAAAATAAACTGATAACGTAAGCAGATAGGTAACAAAGAGAATAAAGAAACACGGGGGGAACTGAAGGGGAGGAATAAAAAGGAGGGGAAGAGAAAATGAAAGACATTAAAAGGAAGGATGGAACAGAATAAAGACAAGAGAGAGACAAATGCAACTAGAAGGACGAGACAGAAGAAATACAAAGAAATGAAGAATACACAAGCATAAGAGAACAGAATAACACTAAGTGAACACATCAAGAAATAGGAGAACAGAAATAGAGAACGAAAAGAATGATTAGGTGGAGAAGAGAAAGCCAAATGCAGGGTATTGATTGATTGATTGATTCTGGCTATTATATCAGAGTGCATAGAGTGGAAAACTGTGCTTTGACAATTATATCAGAGTGCAAAGAGTGGAAAACTGTGCTTGGACAATTATATCAAAGTGCAAAGACTGGAAAACTGTGCTTTGACAATTATATCAGAGTGCAAAGAGTGGAAAACTGTGCTTGGACAATTATATCAGCGTGCAAAGCGTGGAAAACTGTGTTTTGATAATTATATCAGAGTGCAAAGAGTGGAAAACTGTGCTTGGACAATTATATCAGAGTGCAAAGAGTGGAAAACAGTGGTTTGACAATTATATCAGAGTGCAAAGAGTGGAAAACTGTGCTTTGACAATTATATCAGCGCGCACAGAGTGGAAAACTGTGCTTTGACAAACAACTAGGTTAAAAAAAAAAAGAGAAAGCAAGTGAAAGCGGACAAGAAAAAGCGACAAGAAAAAGAAGACACGCAAAAAAATTTCCAAAGGACCTTTTTTTTTGTGTGTGTGCGTTTTTATATTATTTTTATTTTCCGTCCTAGAATGTTCCGCCTTTGTTGCTCGCTTGTGAAGCTATAGCGTTCACTGGACTATGCATCTCTCTCTCTCTCTCTCTCTCTCTCTCTCTCTCTCTCTCTCTCTCTCTCTCTCTCTCTCTTTGGATACAATTGTGACTACAAAGCCTGGGATCCTAGTGAAGAACCAAACGAAGAAATTCTGACGTCAAGGCAAAACTCGAACAGACATATGTACGTAAGAGAGAGAATAGAATTTTGCCTTTCTTTTCCGTCAGGTGAATAACGCTACCTCATTCTGGCATTTTGGGAAGCCAGAATTTCCTCATTTGGTTCCTCATTCGGATCTCCGGCTTTGTAGTGACAAGCGTATCCGTAAAGTGAATAAATCGGGAAATTAGAAGGGCATTGTGGTTATTGCAATTACATACGCATCCGGTAAAAAGTGACCAGTAGATTGTAATATATATATACATCTGTGTGTGTGTCCAAATAAAGGAAAATATAGATTCAGCTCTTGATTTTTCAAAATAAGTCAATAGCAGCAACAGACATTGCCAGAATTACTTGTTTCTTTGCGTGGTTTTTATGGCTAAAAAAAACCGGAAGTGTGTTGAACAGACAGCAATAGATACATCGATTTAATTCCCCTTATTTAACTGAAAACCTCCTTTCGTGTTAGTCTATACATGATTTTCTATCATTCACTGTCACGACACCCATTTCTATAATGGGTTGCTGAGTCACTCGTTGACCGACAGCTATCTCGTGACCACGGAGAGAGAGAGAGAGAGAGAGAGAGAGAGAGAGAGAGAGAGAGAGAGAGAGAGAGAGAGAGAATTATCTGTTTATCAATTTATCAGTTTATTCATTTAGTTCTTTTTTTAATAAGTGAGATATCTTCTTTCTTTATTATCACTTTACCTTCAATTTCAAGTCAATGGTCCCTTTAATAATAATAATAATAATAATAATAATAATAATAATAATAATAATAATAATAATAATAATAATAATAATAATAAGAAGAAGAAGAAGAAGAAGAAGTCATTAGAACAATGATTATAATCTGTTAGGCTGATAAGCCATGGAGTTAAAATTGGGCGTTGCAACAATTATAGCAATCAACAATGCCTGAACATTGTTGCAACTCGAATGAACCACTGATGCAACCTAACTTCAGGCCTTTAAAGTGCCAGCCAATGACTGTGCACCACTTGAAGACGATTTCCTCCAGAGATGGCATAGGATTTGTCTCTCACCGTAGGCCAACACTACTCACAGTTCACAGATCTAAATAAGCCTGAAAATTGGCCCCAAACTACTCGTACGTATTTTGGGGGCAAGAGAGAAGCAGGCAGCATTCTGTTTATTGATCCTAACCCCAAACTGCTATTATTATTATTATTATTATTATTATTATTATTATTATTATTATAGCAGACCCTCTTTTAAACATGTGTTGAAGGTTATAAATGCATCAGAGGCATTTATTTTGTATAGAGTTTGTATACTGACAAAAATACATTTAATAATACACTCTAAAATGACTTGTAAAATAAAGAAAAAACTAGTAAAAATGCGCCGAAGTTTCTTCGGCGCAATCGAGTTTTCTGTACGGCCGCTACAGCGTATAATCAAGGCCACCGAAAATAAATCTATCTTTCGGCGGTCTCGGTATAATGTTGTATGAGGCCGCGGCCCCATGAAACTTTAACCACCGCCCGGTGGTGGCCTGGCCTATATCGTTGCCAGAAGCACGATTATGGCTAACTTTAACCTTAAATAAAATAAAATCTACTGAGGCTAGCGGGCTGCAATTTGGTATGTTTGATGACTGGAGGGTGGATGATCAACATATTCATTTGCAGCCCTCTAGCCTCAGTAGTTTTTAAGATCTGAGGGCGGACAGAAAAAGTGCGGACAGAAAAAAGTGCGGACGTCAGAAAGCCGGCACAACAGTTTCCTTTACAGAAAACTAAAAAGGTGAGAGGAAATTAAGCCGGAATTCTTGTACAACAGACATAATCAATTTGTACAAAACACGAGAAAATTTAATGAACGTATCTCGTAAAGGCAAAAAAAAAAAAAAAAAAATAAATAAATAAATAAAAAATTCCGAAAATGTTTTACCAATTGAAGTTGAAACTGTATTTTCCCTTTGAAATTGAAGCAGAAAAAAAAATAAATAAAAAGTTCCGAAAAAGTTTTATCATTTGAAGTTCGAAACTGTATTTTCCCTATGTGACTTATCTCTACCGAGTCAGCCGCTCTCACTCAAAAAAAAGAGAGAAAAAAAGTATATTGATTGACTTTAAAGAAAAACGAGTATTTAAAGACCACACAGCGGAGATCTGAGGGGGAATTCCAATCCCACTCCGAAGTTTCCAAAAGAGGGTCTTTAGGAACCTTTTTTTTTTTTTCTTTCTTCTTTGTCGAAGTTCGTTCATTAGGTGTCCCGGGCACCTACCGTCCATTCCCAAACATCCCCCGCCCTCCCAAGTCCTGTCCCGTCCCAGCCTCTAGGCTATATATATATATACTATACTACTTTCCCGAACTGTCTGTCTACCTGGTTCCTCCCCCCCCCTCTCTCTCTCTCTCTCTGACTCTTTCTCATCTCTCTCTCTCTCTCTCTCTCTCTTTCTCATCCCTCTCTTTCTCTTCTCTCTCTCTTTCTCATCTCTCTCTGTCTCTCTCTCTCTCTGTCTCTCTCTCTCTCTGTCTCTTTCTCATCTCTCTCTGTCTCTCTCTCTGTCTCTTTCTCTTCTCTCTCCCTCCTTCTCTTTCTCTGTCTCTCTCTGTCTCTTTCTCATCTCTCTCTCTCTTTCTCATCCCTCTCTCTCTTTCTCATCTCTCTCTGTCTCTCTCTCTCTCTGTCTCTTTCTCATCTCCCTCTCTCTCTTTCTCATCTCTCTCTCTCTCTGTCTCTTTCTCTTCTCTCTCCCTCCTTCTCTTACGCTGTCTCTCTCTGTCTCTTTCTCATCTCTCTCTCTCTCTCTCTCTCTCTCTAACAAATAACTCAGACGGTTTTCTTCTTTAAGTCTCTACAGTCATCCTGTCCGCTGAATGACTGGCGAACGTCTCTGTCTATTCCCCTTAAAACAATTCGCCTTTTATTTTAATCAATTACTAACATTTTTATCTATTTGTTTATTAATTCGTTAATTTATTTCTTTTTCTGTTCCAATAACTCATCTCCTCTTTCGAATGAACACTAATATTCTTTGGACGCTTGTTCCATAATAATAATAATAATAATAATAATAATAATAATAATAATAATAATAATAATAATAATACTGTGAATCTCTGCCTCAGCCTCTGTCTATTAACATTAATTCCTGTCCATGTGTCTCCTGTTTATTTTCTCCTCTCCCTGCTCCTGCATTCCTTCAGCTCTTCTTCTTTTATCTTCCTTTCGTTCCGTGTTTCAAGTAGTCACTTCACCATAATCAACTTTCTCATTAAATGTTATTTTTTCACTCTTTAATTTTAGTGCTTCTTTTACATCTGACGATCTGCCACTGTATCTGAAATGATCGTCCAACTTCACACATTGCTTGTTTAATAGCAAAAATAAATAAATAAATGAAGTTAAATTAAATAAAAAATAAAAAAGAATAGCCAATTAAAACCAAATTAATAAATAAGAAAATTATTTAAAATTTGCCAATTAAAACCAATAAAAAAACATAAAATAAAAAGGAAATAAAAAAGAATGGCCAATTAAAACCAATAAAAAACAAATACTAAAAAAATTTTAAAAATGGCAAATTAAATCCAATAAAAACTAAAAAAGACAATAAAATACGGCCAATTAAACCTAATAAAAAATGGCTAATAAAAACCAGTAAAAAACAAATACAAGAAATAAAAAAAAAATACTAATTAAAGCCAATAAGAA
>NC_089776.1:8325417-8337917 GCF_040412425.1 Macrobrachium rosenbergii
ACTCTGGTCCATCCTCTCCCCTACCTTAACCTTTGCTTTGTTCCTGTAATCCTCATAGTCTCCTTTATCATCTTTACTCTTGTACGTAGGAATAAATATTTCCTTTCCTTATGATATAAATGATTAACAACATTATTGTATTCCTTTCCACCCCCATCCACTCCATCCTTTTCCTTCAAGCACATCGTCTGGGGTAACAATTCGTCGAATCGATAAGCGAAGAATTAAATTTATTGGGAGAATCTACGTTCCTAATTCATTCAGCCATCTCATTGACATTTTGAGTCGGATAATGTTAGTTTGTTTGTTTGTTTGATCGCATCATTTTCCATTTGTTTTGACCCTGTGGAGTTTATTTTTTATATGACATCTTTTTTCCGTTTATTTTAACCCTGTGATGTATATTGATGATTAAACAAGTAAAAAAAATCGCCGAAATTTCTTCGGTGCAATCAAGTTTTCTGTACAGTCGCTACAGCGTATACTCAGAACTACCGAAAATAGATCTATCTTTCGGTGGTCTCGGTATAATGCTGTATGAGCCGCGGCCCATGAAACTTGACCCACGGCACGGTGGTGGCCTATCCTATATCGTTGCCAGAAGCACAATTATTAAGGCTAATAAAATGAAAACTACTGAGGCTAGAGGGCTGCAATTTGGTATGTTTGATCCCTGGAGGGTGGATGATAAACATACCAGTTTGCAGCCCTTTAGCCTTAGTAGTTTTTGAGATCTGAGGGCGGACAGAAAAATAGCGGAGAGACAAAAGTGCGGACGGACAGACAAAGCCGGCACAATAGTCTTCTCTCACAGGAAACTAAAACTAGCATTCCAGTCTTCCGCCCACGTCATATCGCAATGAGTACGAAGACGTTAGAGACAGTTTTTCCGAAATTCCCAGTTTTCGCTGGAAAAATAAGTGTCAGCCATCTGCTTACAGTCAGCGGAATAACCAACAAAACTCAGCAGTTAATGAGAATGGTCTTAATTACCCTGGATTCCATTCGAAGCCCAAATGAATTAATTAAGATGGAAAAAAAAGCTTAAGACAGGGAAGGCCGCCTGCGAGCTGGGGACGAATTTCGAGGTACGAAGGATTCATTTTCGTCCTCACGGAATTTCGGTCCGGGTAGGATTCATTTTTGAAGGGATATGCATTTTAGCAATGTTATTTCGCAGCGGATTATTTCAATGTCAGATGCAGGAATGACTGAAGAGTGGATGTTGATGGCATGGCATTTCAGTGCCTTGATGCTCACGCAAAAATGCACACACACACACACACACACACGTATCATTCTCGATGAATACCTTCAACACTTACAGATATTTATAAAAACAGGAGGACTAGACAAGAGCCTGTGTCACAGCAAAAACCAATTCCCTCCATTACAGCTTTTCAAAAAATGCAGACGAATTTGAGTTTGCCCAGACGGAAAATTCCTCATTAATAAGAAGTCGCTCCAAGCGTTTGCGGAAATAAAAAAAAAATTGAAGGCAAAATTCGGCCGACCATATTTCTTAGTTCCCAGAGATGGTTTTCCAAAGTTCTGCCATTAAATTTTATGACATTTCTTTTCGGATGGGTCATTTAAATACTGACTATCACTCTTTTAATGGCCGTCCCAGGGTTAAAAGTCCCTAATTGAGGTCAAATCACGACAAAAGTTAATAATAAAATTTATATGAATATATTTTCAGAATTTTTATGAAGGGCTTAAAATATAAAATGTAGGAGACACAATCTACTGATATTACACTCCATATTTCAATATCCATCCACGTTTTCTATGATATGCTATGAAGAGAGACCATGATAATTAAACGAAATATTACTTTATTTAACAGAAACTAATTCAATTCAGCATCCTCATTCGCTGAAGTCGTGGAATGACAATTTTACGAAGAAACTTAATGTTTGAATGACGAGTATGAACAGTGCCAGGGTAATGTCTATATAATCTAATTACGTGTTATTCTCGGTATAAATGGAACTATATTGAATTATATACATTACGAAACGTCATTAAGGCAAGGCGGAGTGTGTCTGAGAGAGAGAGAGAGAGAGAGAGAGAGAGAGAGAGAGAGAGAGTGGCCGAACTATCCCTTGAACAACGATGTATTATATTTTTAAGACGGTCAATTCAGAGCAATTCCGGAAGGCGACAGAGAATGAGAATCCCAAGACGCGTTTTGGCAATAACCGAGAGATAAGAATGGCGATGAAATTATAAAACAAATAATATTATGATGAGCAGAAGTTCCAAGCTACGAAAAAATGCTGATGCGTGAAAGCGGGGAGAGTAAATTGAGTTGTGCTTCGGATACGGATAACTTCTGATGATAATAATCTACTAATATCAAATTATACGGACGATAATTTATTGGCAAAATGGAATGGCAGCCCAGGAAATGTTTTCAAAACTAGTATTAATATATATGTGTATATATATATATATATATATATATATATATATATATATATATATATATATATATATATATCGGCTGCATTGCTCTTCGTAAGGTTAAGTACGAATTGGAAGGTTTAAATTTGATAACCTGTTCATCAGCCTAATTTTTATATTATTATTATTATTATTATTATTATTATTATTATTATTATTATTACTATTATTATTATTATTACTGGAGAAACAAATCCACAGTTAAGTATGGGCACAAATATATTTGAAAACACATAAGACTCATGCTACCATGAGTATTTATTATTATTATTATTATTATTATTATTATTATTATTATTATTATTATTATTATTATTATTATTATTATTATTATTATGTTCGCTATAATAATTCCCTGATTCTAATGACAAACTCTGTTAATTTAAATTTTTACAATTCTCCTTTTTTTTCTAAGTCCCATTTGGACCTGTCCCCCACTGGCTTGTCGGCCTAAGAAACAGGAGATCAGCGCCTGCCCTATGAGCCTACAGAGGACGACTTGACCTTTAACATGATGCTAATCATCAACACTTCTGTTAGTTTTATTAATTCCCCAATTATAATGACACACTGGTAATTTAACTTTTACAATTCTGTTCTATTTTTTCTCGTTTCCATTATCATAATTATCAACACCGATTCATTTCTAACATCACCACCAACATCACCATCAGCTCTGTTCAAGCACACCGCCCACGACGGCAAGTCCTTGATCCAATAACTAAACAGAGTTAATTAACCCGAAGAATAAGATGTAATTGGCAAATTCCGACCCTTAATTACCTTGGGTTATATTCGAAGCCCAAAGGGGTTAATTAAAAGGGAGAGGATTGGACGCTGGCGAGTCCGTCTGCAATCTCAGGTAGGAATTTAGAACGAGGCTGGGTTCTTGTCACAAAATTCATACACTGTTCTTCTCGCATTTGAATGAATATTTATCTATTTACTAATTTTTTTTCTTTTTTAATAAGGATATATTTTTTATCTGTATTTATTGATTTATTGTTTTTTCTTTTTTTAATAAGTGGGATCTCTTTTTTCTGAATTTCCCTTTACTTCCTCTTATTTCTTCTTAGTGAACACCTTAAAGTTCTTTGGAAGCTTGAATTTCAAGTCAGTGGCCCCTTTGGTGGGCTTGTTCCATATGAATAGGGTTCGTCTTCGGAATAAGAATAATAATAATAATAATAATAATAATAATAATAATAATAATAATAATAATAAATAATAATAATAATAATAATACTTTAAAAGTGAAATATTTGCTTCGAAAAAGATCGAGTGTTTTTTTAATCACACGGGCAAAAGGGAATCACATTTACCAGTTATTACACCTGTATTATTTCACGCGTTGATGCGTTTACGTAACTTGCTTTAGAGCATAGCATTCAAGCTGAGATCAATCAATATGAATATTCCTTTAGAATTGCCAAAAACAATTAAAAATCGTATCGTCTTACTGCCCTTTCTTCTGCTAAAATAATACATACGTATGTGTACATATAAATATTGTTCTCTCTCTCTCTCTCTCTCTCTCTCTCTCTCTCTCTCTCTCTCTCTCTCTCTCTCTCTCTATATATATATATATATATATATATATATATATATATATATATATATATATATATATAAAATAATAATAATAATAATAATAATAATAATAATTTCACCACCACCTTTACCCTCACTGCCGTATCGTTTTATTCAAGTGACGCGCCTGCGCGCTCGATTCTCATCTCCGATCACGATTTTGAAATCCGTTTCGACAGTGTCCATTTGGGGAGTTATGCGCACTCTACTGTGGGGGAGGGGACTTGTAAGGGGTGAGGGGTTGGAGGTAGGGGCAAAGAGGGTTTAGAGGTAATGGGGGGGAAGAGGATGGGCGAAAGTAATGCAAGGGGGTGGGGTGCAGTGACGCATTTTTGAGGACGACAGTACATACCAGTCTTTTCCGTTACGCTGAGATGTAAATCCTGGTTAATCTGACTTATGAGGGAAGAGAGGCGAGGAAGAACATTTTTAATATATATATATATATATATATATATATATATATATATATATATATATATATATATACATACATTCATTCATACATACATACATACATACATACATACATTTACACCAACTATGTAAAATAAAACGAAGACAATGACAGCGACACCATTTTCACTGATCATTCCCGTTTCCGCTTTATAGTGGCAATTGTTCCATCCTTTCTCTTTTCTCCTCTGTCTTCACTCTTCTTTTTCCGTCGAAGCATCAGTAATTAATTAATTAAAGCGGTTAATGAAGCTTAATTAGTCCGGAGCGAAATAATCCTGCCAAATCCCTCGTATTATTCAAAGTCACACGGGATGCGTATATCCTGATCATTCGTCCTAATTCCATCACTTAATCTCGATTGAATGGTGATGAATGTCTCTCGTTTACCCTTAACAAATTTTACGATAAAAACAGTAAGAAAAAAAATACGTAAATGAAAATCTCTTAATCTACGTAAATGAAAATCTCTATCTAATATTCTCTCGTTTACCCTTAACAAATTTTACAGTATAAAAAGTACAAAAAAAAGTACCTTTAATGAAAATCTCTATTTCACAGGTTCATTAAGCCAAATTATTCTCTCGTTTACCCTTAACAAACATTGCAACAAAAAAAAAAAGTAAAAAATGCCACCAACTTTCTTCGGAGCAATCGAGTTTTCTGTACAGCCGCTACAGCGTATAATCAAGGCCACCGAAAATAGATCTATCTTTCGGTGGTCTCGGTATAATGCTGTATGAGCCGAGGCCCATGAAACTTTAACCACGGCCCGGTGGTGGCCTATTCCATATAATTGCCAGAAGCACGATTATGGCTAACTTTAACCTTAAATAGAATAAAACTACTGAGGAGGCTAGAGGGCTGCAATTTGGTATGTTTGATGACTGGAGGGTGGATGATCAACATGCCAACTTGCAGCCCTCTAGCCTCAGTAGTTTTTAAGGTCTGAGGGCGGACAGAATAAGTGCGGACAGAAAATAGTGCGGACGGACAGACAAAGCTGGTACAATAGTTTTACAGAAAACTAAAAAGGCTAAACAATACGTAAATGAAAATCTCTATTTTGCAAGTTCTCTCGTTTACCCTTAACACACTATAATAAAAAAAGTAAAAAAAATGCGTAAATGAAAATCTCCATTTTACAGGTTCATCAAGACACAGTAAAACTGAGTGAAACCAAATCGCGTAATTAGCGTAAATGATACAATTAGATTTTATTGGTTTGTTATTATGCAGATTGCGTATACGGCGTAAACAGCATAAATAATTACTTCGCAGGGAATCGACCTATAACTGCGTAATACTCAGAAAACCCAACATTCGCCTGCAATTTACCAGACCATAAAAATTACCTTTATTGCCCCAGCAAGTATCAATGATTAGTGACACTTGGGAACAAATAGCTATTTACTGAGGTAATCGAATGCGAGTTTCATTACCCCGATAATTAGCTGTCATTTTTAGCTTTCTGTAAAAGAAAACTATTGTGCTGGCTTTGTCTGTCCGTCCGCACTTTATCTGTCCGCCCTCAGATCTTAAAAACTACTGAGGCTAGAGGGCTGCAAATTGGTATGTTGATCATCCACCCTCCAATCATCAAACATACCAAGTTGCAGCCCTCTAGCCTCAGTAGTTTTAATTTTGTTTAAGGTTAAAGTTAGCCATAATCGTGCTTCTGGCAACGATATAAGCCAGGCCACCACCGGGCCGTGGTTAGAGTTTCATGGCCCGCGGTTCATGCAGTACTATACCGAGACCACCGAAAGATAGATCTATTTTTGGATGCCTTGATTCTACGCTGTACAGAAAACTCGACTGAGCCGAAGAAACTTCGGCGCATTTTTAAATTTTTTTTTTTTTTTTTTTTTTTTTGCCCTCACGTGAAAATATATATTTATTATGGAAGTCACTCACTCGCTCAATGAAAAGGGAGACGTAAATATACTTTCTCTCCCTCTCAAATGAAAAATTAATGAAAACTCGACTACAACTCCATTAATTTTGTAAACAGCTGTTCCTTTTCTCACGGGTCTGCTGTTCCTTTGCGTTCCTTGGCGTTCCTTTTGTGACTTCGCGCATAAGCAGCGTTCGACACTCCAAAGTCATTTGTCATCGTTTTTCATCATTTCTCATCATCATTCGTCATCACTGTTGTAAAAAGTATATTTCATTATTTCCCTCTAGGAGGTGATGACAAATTTCTTTCCTTTCACTCTGAATGATACATTCTCTTGAGTATGTATATGTAGATATGTAGGTAAGTATGTATGTATGTGTATGTATATATCATGTGTGTATATGGATGTATGAACGTATGTACGCATATATATATTATATGTATATATATTTATATATCTGTATATATAAACATATACAGTATATATATACGAGTATATAGAGTATAATATATCTATATGATATATATATTTTCTGACTCACATCAGGATCGAACCCGGTCTTTCAAATGAAAGACCAGAGCGCTGCCAACCAGACCACACAAGTCATTTGAAAGACCACCTGGGTTCGATCCTGATGTGAGTCAGAAATTTATTTATGTTCCACACTTAATTGTGTTGATATTTCTAATACACACACACACACACACACACACACACACATATATATATATATATATATATATATATATATATATATATATATATATATATATATATATATATAACCACAGGAACACGACAGCGTCTGAAATACCATACCTCAAGTTAACCCCAACGCGAAGAAACTTAACAATCCTTCTTCCCCGGCAAGAACTGAATAAATCCCTTATCAGAATCGCCTTCCCAAAGAACGCCGGATAATCAGAGGGAAAGAAAAACCACCATTACTGCATTACGATGATGCATTAGGAAGGGAAATGCCGCCGAGGTCTGATAACTCAATTATTCTCCAAGTTTTTACGCCTCGTCCTTCACCACGCGAGGTTTCGGAGGCACTGAGTCTTCCGAAGAATTGGAATGCTTTTTTTTTCAGAGGGCTTGAGATCATTTGGACTTTGTTCTTTTTTATTTTTTATTTTTTTTTTTTTTAAGTCAAAAGTGGAATAGTGAATCTATTTCACCAATTTAATATGAGCGTTTTGTTAAGTCCATATTGTGAGCATTTACTTAATTCATATATATATGCTCTTCGCATGTTATGCTATTATTATTATTATTATTATTATTATTATTATTATTACTGATACATAGTAGACCCACGTTTAAATGCAAAAAGAGCAACAAAAGTAACAGCTAAAAAACAGAGAGGCAGATTGACCAACAATATTGATGAAATCGCAGTCAAACAACAATACCAGGTGAAACAACTGATGCAAAACAACAACGGAAGAAACATCAATAAATGCAACAACAGCAACAAAAGCAACCAGTTAAAAATAGGGAGGAAGACTGAAGGATGTTCGGCAATGATACCGACGAAATCGAGGGCAAACAACGACGACGGGGAAAACAACACTGATGCAAAACAGCAACGGAAAAACAACAGCAACGAAAGCAACAACTAAAAAAACAGAGAGGAAGATTGAACAATAATATTGACGAAATCGAGGGCAAACAACGACGACGGGGAAAACAACACTGACGCAAAACAGCGGCAGAAAAACAACAACAAATACAACAACAGCAACACAAGCAACAATTAAAAAACAGAGATTAAGATTAAGGAAATATCTGAAACGTTTCGGACGTACTGATACAATCGTACCAGCAACATCGGACCCAACAACAATTGAAACAACAGCTAAAACAACAACGAAGAAGAAGAATAAGAAGACTCAATTTTGACAGGACACTGAAACAAGAAGAAGAATAATAATAAAAGAAAAACAAGCTAGAAAAAGGAAGAACAACAAAAAAAAACAACGCATAATAACTGCATCGTCCCTGAGCTTAACGGGAAGTACGCAAGTTACGTCGGAATCCCCGCCGTGTTCAACTTTGCTAGGAGGCCGTCGGCAGAAGAGAAGTTATAATGGCATAAGTCGTATTAGGTAGCTAGTAGTTATAACAGACCCTTATAATGATTAACAAGCCAGGCTTGAAACGGGGCTAGATATTACGCTTTGCGTATAGGACACGATTTAAAGTCTGGATACAGGATACGATATAAAATTTGTTTTCTAGATACGGTGGAAAATCTGGTTTTAAGATACGATATAAAATTTGTTTTCTAGATACGGTGGAAAATCTGGTTTTAAGATACGATATAAAATTTGTTTTCTAGATACGGTGGAAAATCTGGTTTTAAGATACGATATAAAATTTGTTTTCTAGATACGGTGGAAAATCTGGTTTTAAGATACGATATAAAATTTGTTTTTAAGATACGATGGCAAATATGGATTTAGGATACGATATAAAATTTGTTTTCTAGATACGGTGGAAAATCTGGTTTTAAGATACGATATAAAATTTGTTTTCAAGATATGTTGGAAAATCTGCATTTAAGATACGGTGGGAAATTTGTTTTTAAGATGCGATTTAAAATTTGGATATAGGATACGATATAAAATTTCTTCTCAAGATAACGACAGAAAATTTGGATATAGGATACGATATAAAATTTGTTCTCAAGATACCATAAAAAATCTGGATATAGGATACGATATAAAGTTTGTTTTTAAGACACGATGGAAAATCTGGATATAGGATAAGATAAAAAAAATTATTTTTAAGGTGCTATGTAAAATTTGATTATAACGTTCGAAGGAAAACTTGGATACGATGTTCAAAAATATAAAAATCTCTCACTGCAAAACTTTGTCATTAGTTTACCTTCATAATATTATTATTTTAATATTCATTATCACTATCATTCAGAAAAAAAATTCTCCACATATGTTAATAGAGAAACAATTCACATTACTAGGACCTTACCTACATTATTCTACTCATTTAATTACGACTGTTGGAAATGAACTAATTTACTTTACCGTTATCAGAATTAGGCTTCTATTAATTCATCTTTCTTATGACACGAAAAATATCATACGCCATTCTAAATAAGTTCCTCATATATTCAGTCTCAAAGAGGAGTTAATCGAACTGAATATAAAATTTAGGCCAAAGACCAAGCACTGGGACCTATGAGGTCATTCGGCGCTGAAACGGAAATTGACAGTAAATGGTCTGAAAGGTGTAACAGGAGGGAAACCTAGCTGTTGCACTATGAATCAATTGTTAGGAGAGGGTGGAGGAAAGTAAGATGGAAGAGAGAATATGAGAGGAGGTACAGTAAAAGAAACGAAAGGGGTTGCAGCTAAGGGCCTAAGGATGGACGCTGCAAAGAACCTTAAGTAATGCCTACAGTGCACCGCACGAGGTGCATCAAAATCTCCCAATTAATTTCCTCATATTCCGCGAGATGTCCTTCACTACCAGATCCTCCGTCGCCTAGATCCTTCACTAGAGCGACCCAAGACGCCTGCCTGTCTGCCCCCAAGTCGTCCTACGAGAAAGAAACCTTCCGTGATTGTCGGGTCGTCCATCAATTATCGCCGATAATTAAAGAATCAATCACGAGAGACATTAATCACCGCGGGCGGTGTCACAAGGAGGCGCCGTTTCCCGTAATACGTTGAGGCTGGAACCGTAAGGAAAAGGAGCCCATTCCGAGCGAAGCCGAAGCGGATTTTAATCGTCCCGTTCCGTTCCTTTTGTTCACACTCCCTTCTACAACCCCTCCCCCCCAAAAATCCCCCCGCCCACCTCCAACCCCGCTTTCCTAATACGCTTTTCGTCCCGGGGTTTGTTCCTCGGGAAAAGCAATCAGATACCAAATCGCTCGGGGCTATTGTTTGGCCAACAATGGTTGATGACGTCACGAGGTGAGGTGGGGTGGGGTGTGGGGGCTTTAGTAGTATTTGAAGAGGTGGTTATTTTTGGGGGTTAAATTTAGGTTTTTTTCCTTTTTTTTGTCCGGGGGTTTTATGAGTTGGTCATTGTGGGTTTTCATTATTTTGTCATTATTGGTTTGTCTACTTTTTTTGTCATATGGTTTTTTTATTTCTCTCTCTTTTGAGATATATATATATATACATATATATATATATATATATATATATATATATATATATATATATATATATATATATATATATATATAATATACATATATAGAAAGAAACACACATTCTCATTCCAGTAAAGTTGCTTACCAATCTTAATATAACTAATAACAGCAAAAGCCTACAACAAAACTTAGTTAACTTAATTAACCTGTGCTCCAACCATCCAGGTTTCTCATACATTAACATAAAAAAATGAGATTGTCTGAACTACGATAAAAATTTCTTATCCTTGTTAGATACACTTTGATTACCTGAGACCTATGTAAAAAAAATTAAAATGCTGCAAATATTATAAAATATGGTTTCAAGTGTTCTAGGTAAAAAAATTTTTTTTTTTTTTATTCTAAAGATTTATTTGAGAATTTTTATGTCCTTTCGTTGGACCATATTCAAGTAACTTGTGATTTGAATAACGGAATGTGTTGTGGCCAATAAACTTCTATCTATCTATCTATCTATCTATCTATCTATCTATCTATCTATCTATCTATCTATCTATTTGTCTATCTATTGTACAGCAGTAGAAGTTGGGTCATTAGTGCTAATTCCCCTCTTCTTTTTTTTAAATCCTGAAGGATTATGGGAAAGGAAGACGGGGGGTGGGGGGGAGGGAGGGAATTACCCGAGTTTTGGTAACGAGAGTAATTGAGAGTAATCACATGTAATTATAATGATGCCCTTTTTCCACCCGTGAGAGAGAGAGAGAGAGAGAGAGAGAGAGAGAGAGAGAGAGAGAGAGAGAGAGAGAGAGAGCCAAGTAGCCTCATATGTAATTTACCGAGGTTGCAAGGAGAGCTGAACTGGCAATTATAACTTCGTTGAAATAAAAATGAGAATAATTTCTGCTTAATGAGAGTGACCTTAGGTTTAATGAGGGATCGAGAACTTCCCTGGACGATGTTCCTGTTTGAAATATAAAAGCGACTGATTTTTTTTTTTTTTTTTTTTTTTTTTTTTTTTTTTATCAGTAATGAATTTCTGAAGCTGGAATATGGAAACTTCATTCCCTTCCATCATCGAGTTGAGATGCAACTTGCACTGACGGGGGAGAGAGAGAGAGAGAGAGAGAGAGAGAGAGAGAGAGAGAGAGAGAGAGAGAGAGAGAGAGAGAGAGAGAGAGAGAGAGAAATATATATGCATATATATATAAATGTATATATGTTTATATACATAAATATATCTGTATATATATATAAATATATACATGTATAATATAATGTATATATGTATACATACATACATATATATATACACACATTTGTATATTTATAATCACACCTCAGTATATATATATATATATATATATATATATATATATATATATATATATATATATATATATATATATATATATATACACATACATGTACATGTATGGGGGAAAGACAACAATATGAGTCCCAGAATGATATACATATCTAATTATACATACGAAAAAAACCCACCCTCGACCACAAAGCTCCTTCGTACGTAATTTAGGTAAACAACTCATTCCACTCATTTCCTAAACGGAAAAGTAGTTAAAGGGAAGACGAACGCGAGAAGACTCCCAGCAAACAATATCATCGCAATATATGCAAATGAACGTCCAGAGTAAACAGGGCGCGAACGGCGAGATGCGAAACGATCGGCGACCTGGAAATTACAATTAAAAGAGGCGGAAAGAGAAGAAATATAGATTCTGATACCAACAGATCACACGCATCACGGGGCAAAAGACATCAAGGACAAACGGTCCAGGAGAAGCGAAATATCATGGAAGCAAAAGTAACGCAAGAGGAGGCAGCGCATAACAGATCAAATGAACAGTAACAAACGGGGAAACGGAGAACAGGGCGGAACAAATAGCTTATTATTATTATTATTATTATTATTATTATTATTATTATTATTA
>NC_089776.1:8342917-8357917 GCF_040412425.1 Macrobrachium rosenbergii
GATATTCATTCTTTTTTAGTTTTCTGTAAATGGAAACTATTGCGCCGGCTTTATCTGTCCGTCCGCACTTTTTTCTGTCCGCCCTCAGATCTTAAAAACAACTGAGGCTAGAGGGCTGCAAATTGGTATGTTGATCATCCCCCCTCCGATCATCATACGTACCAAATCGCAGCCCTCTAGCCTCAGTAGTTTTTATTTATTTAAGGTTAATAAAGTTAGCCATAATCGTGCATCTGGCAACGATATAGGATAGCCACCACCGGGCCGTGGTTAAAGATCCATGGACCGCAGCTATACAGCATTATATAGAGACCACCGAAAGATAGATATATTTTCAATGGCCTTGATTATAAGCTGTAGCGGCTGTACACAAAACTCGATCGCGCTGAAGAAACTTAGGCGCATTTTTTTATTACTTCTCGTAATGGTTATGGGGACCGACCCCCGTCATAAATATGCATAATAAGCAATTAAAATAAGACAGCAAATTACAAGGGGTTATGGACCAGACATTCAATTAACTTGGCTAATAGCTGCAGGTTCGCTTTTGTTATTTACTGACCCTTAATATTTGTAGGGCGAATATATGCAATCTTTATGACCTCGCCTTTGTATGGGGATGAATGCTACGTTTTCCGTAGTTGTTTTATCTTTAATAAAGATATCTGACTTGTCTTTATCTTTTTTCGTTACATTTTTATGGAAGTCGAAAGTCGATATTATTAAGTTGGTTTAATATTTTCCTCGTCAGACGACAAACGATATTTTCCTCATCAGAGGACAAACGATATTTTCCTCATCAGAGGACAGACGATATTGTCCTCATCAGAGGACAGACGACATTGTCCTCATCAGAGGACACACGACATTGTCCTCATCAAAGGAAAATCGATATTGTCCTCATCAAAGGACAAACGATATTGTCCTCATCGAAGGACAATCGATATTGTCCTCACCAAAACACAAACGACATTGTCCTCATCAGAGGACAAACAACATTGTCCTCACCAAAAGGACAAACGACACTGTCCTCACCAAAGGACAAACGACACTGTCCTCATCAGAGGACAAACGCTTGACAACAATCATCATCCATTCACAATCATCTACGGGATTTGGACGGACAATCTGCATAAGAAAAATCATCAAAGGAGATCCGTCTAACGCTGAATAAGACGGAGGAATTAGATTAATTGTTGGCGAGATATTTCCTCACGTCTTAAATGATTAACGTCAACTTTCATATAATTAGTCTCTAATTATATGATTAATTATTCCATAATTCAAAAGAGAATATGGAAAAGAGCTGCTTTGTCGAAAATGTGAATTAGAAGGGAAAACTGAATACGAAATTGAAGTAATAAAGTTATTTAAGTGAAAGATGCATTGTATTTACACACACTTGCATACATGGAAACATACATAACCACATTTTGTATACACACACATACACACATATATATATGTATTTATGCACACATAAAATATTTATAAATATACACACATATATGTATGTTTATGTATGTATATAAACGTGGATATAGACATGAATAAATATATATATATATATATATATATATATATATATATATATATATATATATATATATATATATATATATATATATATATATATATATAAGTATAGAGAGAGAGAGAGAGAGAGAGAGAGAGAGAGAGAGAGAGAGAGAGAGAGAGAGAGAATTATCTGTGAATATTAAACAGACTTACAATTACGCTATTATACTCGATTACTGACAGAAATTCCACTGCAGAAAAAATGCTCGAAAATAATTACACCCTGAAGAAAATAAATGATAACCTACTGGAAAGGTAATTAATTTTGCTCTTTCTTTTTCACTTGACACTAATTATCGACTATTTACTAACCACCGAGGCATTTGTTTGCAAGCAGATGAAGGGAAGTGGCAAATGATAAAGAAGACAATGAGAGAACTGACATTTTATCGAGTTAAAATTTTTGTTTTTCTTCTCCTATCATTCTGAGTGATCTAATTATTATTATTATTATTATTATTATTATTATTATTATTATTATTATTATTATTATTATTATTATTATTATTATTATTATTATTATTATTATTATTTTACTTTAAAGTCCATTGATTTGGGTCTATCAAACAGGAAAGTTAAAGAATAATAATATACTGGTGAAAAAGGTATTTTCATTCAGAAATGAACAGGAAGTGTTAGAAAATATGGGCGTCAATGCATACATAAACACATATATATATATGTAATAAATTTCTGACTCACATCAGGATCGAACCCAGGTCTTTCAAATGAGAGGCCTGAGAGCTGCCACCTGCCCAGGTAATTCCTCGGGTACAGTTGTACTCAGGTTCCAACTTCTTTTGTGACTTGTGTGGCCTGGTTGGCAGCGCTCTGGTCTTTCATTTAAAAGACCTGGGTTCGATCCTGATTTAAATCAGAAATTTATTTCTGTTCCACACGTGATTGTGTGTTGATATTTCTATATACATATATATATACATATATATATATATATATATATATATATATATATATATATATATATATATATATATATATATATATATATATATACAGCATGTATGTATGTATGTATGTATGTGTATGTGCAATGGCGACGTACTAAGGTATTTAAAAAAGAGATATTCCTATTTGCTTTGTATCAGAACGATTAGCTAAATCAATTCGCCTTGAATCACCGGCACTTGGTGACTGAAGGTCAGAAATTCTAAATGAATCAATCTGACATTGAATGGAGCTGACGCATTCCCGCTGGAATTAGCCCCACGCTCTCCCGGTGTCATTCCGGACAGGAACGGGAATATTCGCGGAAATGATTCCAGTATTGTAGTGACCGCGATATTGGAAAGAAAATATTTTACTAGATAGGTGAGGTTTATCCATTGAGATTATACATTATACACTATACATTCATTATACATGAAGATCTGAACCATTTGTCTGAAAGCTGCAGAAAAAAATATTTCTAAAAGTCACAATGAAGAGACGAGCAAATGACATCCACTTGGAATAAGTCCGCTAATTAGATACCTAATTAGGCCTACTAATTAGCTCCCGCGAAAAGTTAGGCAACTAACGTTGACAAAAGTGTTAAGCTGAAAGTGTACTCTGATAAACAACCTGAACTTTAAGGTTATTTAGGAAATGGTTTTACGAGTCGGCCATTGCTGAAACAACAATAAAGACGGATAATGGAAGAACAACAATTTGGCTGAATTATTATTATTATTATTATTATTATTATTATTATTATTATTATTATTATTATTATTATTATTATTATTATTATTATTATTATTATTATTATTATTATTATTATTATTGTGGTGGTGAAGAACTCGACAGTGGTGTAAGTGAAAATATATATTTGCATTTTTCTAATATATATATATTTAAACTTACACCACTGTCGAGTTCTTCACCATTTTAGTGGGTCATGGTATTATTATTATTATTATTATTATTATTATTATTATTATTATTATTATTATTATTATTATTATGCAGAGGATGAACCGTATTCATATGGTTAAAGCCCACCAAACGGGTCACTGACTTGAAATTCAAGCTTCCAAATAATATTATTATTATTATTATTATTATTATTATTATTATTATTATTATTATTATTATTATTATTATTATTATGCAGAAGACTCCCGTTTATAATCAACAAGCCCACCACAGAGGCCAATGACTTGAAATTCAAGCTTCCAAAGAACATTAAGGCGTTCATTCGAAAGAAGTTAACAGAAGGTAATGGAAAAATTAAAAGTCATATTCCATTTCAGCGACTAGAAGGGACTCGCAATCCGATTTTGGGGAGACTTCAAATGATAGAATTTGAAATTTCCACAATTTTTATCCCCAACACGAATAGATGTCAAGTTTACTCATACAAGACAGAACATTACGAAGATTAAAATGTCAGGTTTGAAAAGCAACGTATTGGTATTATACCTGCTTTTCTCAACATTAATTTTTTAGTTTCCTGTAAAAGAAAACTACTGTGCCGACTTTGTCTGTCCGGACTTTTTCTGTCCGCCCTCAGATCTTAAAGACTACAGAGGCTAGAGGGCTGCAAATTGGTATGTTGATCATCCACCCTCCAATCATCAAACATACTCAATTGCAGCCCTCTACCATCAGTAGTTTTTATTTTATTTGAGGTTAAAGTTAGCCATAATCGTGCGTCTGGCAACAATATAGGATAGGCCACCACCTGGCCGATGTTACAGCTTCATGGGCCGCTGCTCATACCGCATTATACCGAGACCACCGAAAGATAAATCTATTTTCAGAGGCCTTGATTATACGCTGTAGAGAAAACTCCATCGCGCCGAAGAAACTTCGTGCAAAAGATCTTTTTTACTTTTCCGTAGAAGAAGAACAGAAGATCTCGCCTCAAGACTTCATATACAAGACATGCACAGGCCTACTGGTTGTAACCATTAGGCCTATTGGTTATGTTCGTAATTCGAAAATGGCACTGCTGGAATCTGCAACAGCTATCGGAAGACTGGTGTGGCCCATAGCGAACCACAATCTGACTCTCAAAGGCAATACAGTAAATGAGAGAGTCTCTCTCTCTATCTCTCTCTCTATCAAGCCTTCATATCCAGGACCATTTGTCCGCTAATTGGAAACCAAACATATCTCTCTCTCTCTCTCTCCAGTCTATTCATGTATACCTTTCGCTGTTAAATGGATGATCTCTCTCCCTCTCTCTCTTTCTACCTCCACTTTCATCCACATCATTCTTCTAGGCAAACCCACACAAAGTTGCCTTTCACCTTTACGCATAAATATTCTAATCCTCCCCTTAAGACGTCCTTAGCGGTTCAAGAACTCCTTCGTGCAATGCTGAATTACCACAATCAATTACATCAACCATCAAGAGAAAAATGCCCACACAGGCGACTCTCAAAGGTCGTTAGCGGATATGCACCCACTCGTCCATCTCACACAACCGTCGTCTATCCATCTATTCATCTGTTCATCTTTGACGTAAGTCTCCGTCAACAATTGCGCAGAGACATCTTCTCCAGACAATGAACATCAAAGAGGGGAAAAAATATGACGTTCTGTGCAACAACACAAAGGGGGAAACATCATCATTAGGAAATGCTCAAATTCGCGAAATGTTGTTGTTCCTTTGAACATTCGAAGTGCATCGACCTGTTATATATTATACAGTATACAACGGGGGGTTGTTACGTTTTATTGTTGTGAATGATTGTTGTGTTATTGCTGTGAAACAAACAGTCGGAATGATTGTTTCCCATTAAACATGAAATACAGTAGTTATCTTATTTAAGGTTAAATTTAGCCATAATCGTGCGTCTGGCAACGATAGAGGCCAGGCCACCACCGGGCCGTGGTTAAAGTTTCACGGGCCGCGGCTCATACAGCATTATACCGAGACCACCGAAAGATAGATCTATTTTCGGTGGCCTTGATTATACGCTGTGCAGAAAACTCGATTTCTTCGGCGCATTTTTTACTTGTATTTTATTGGCCTGTTGACTTTCTTTTTATGTGCTTTTATTTAACTTGTCTGTCACTGTCAATCTGTCTGTCCAACTCACGAACGGATCCGTGAGAAGGACACGAGTCCTTCGGAAGGAATTCCGTACCCAGGCAACAGATGGCGTTGGCAGCGGCATCAGTAGCAGAAGCCGTAAGCTCTTTCCTCTTTTAATTAGTTCATTGGGCTTCGAATATAATCCCGGGTAATTAAGAGCGAGCATTTGCCAATTACATCTAATTCTTGGAGTTAATTAACTCCCTCTGTTTCGTCACTGAGTCAAGGACTTGCTCTCCCAGTCGGTCTGCTATGTGATTGTGAAGCGAGCAGATGATGGAACGGTGATGATGGATTGTGGACGGCCTCAAAAACAACAATAACTCCAACAAGAGCAGCTGCAGTTATATCCACAACAATAGCATGCCTGACTAACCTCTCTCCAAGATGATTTCGATTGACATGGCATCTAACTTCAGTAGAAAAGTCATCTGACTTCAGTAGAAAAGTCATCTAACTTCAGCAGAAAAGTCATCTAATTTCAGTAAAAAAAAAGCCATCTAACTTCAATTGAAAAGTCATCTAACTTCAGCAGAAAAATCATCTAACTTCAGCAGAAAAGTCATCTAACTTCAGTAGAAAAGCCCTCATATAACTTCAGCAGAAAAGTCATCTAACTTCAGTAAAAAAGTCATCTGACTTCAGCAGGAAAGTCATCTAACTTCAGCAGAAAAGTCATCTAACTTCAGTAGAAAAGTAATCTAACTTCCTCCCCCAAAATCCCCCAAGTAGGCGGAGCTTCGTCTACCTCCTTATTGCGTCAGCACGCGAATTGCCTTAACGAGCAAGTATACCTCTAAGATACGTCATCGCCTACGTAGATACCCCAGGTGGGAGGCGACTCCACCCAATTGGGTAGATCTTGTCTCTCTTGGCCTTGGTTGTGATGCCAATGTCTCTGATAAAATGATTGTTTGTACGGTTGTACTAACCGCTGCGCAAATATAAACTGATGCTTCTAACACCAACTGCTTTCATGCAAAAATTCCAAAAAACTTTCACTCTATAAATATATGAATTCAGCAAGTGATTTGTCGAAGCAATCTGCATCCTGAGACTTAAAGCTGCCCTCATCCATCTCACTTTTGAGGTTGCGTGACGCCAAATCACTCTATCTAATAACAAAGGATAATTACTTTATATAAACCTTGGCCTGAATCTCCCAACGGCATCTCAGCCAATCTTATTTTACTTATGGATACGCATTGTAAAATTATTCAATCATATCTTTCAGTCGATGTACACGAATTTGGAGAAAATATATGGAATATATAGAATTTGGGCCAAAGGTCAAGCGCTGGGACCTCTGAGGTCATCCACCGCTGAAAGGAAAATTATGAGCAGAAAGGTTAGAGAGGTGTAACAGGAGGAAAACCTCAAAGCAGTTGCACTATGAAACAACTGTTAGTAGAGGGTGGATAGCAAGACGGAAGAAAGAGAATATGAATGGTGGTGCAGTAAAATGATTAAAAGGGGTTGCAGCTAGGGGCCAAAGAACCTTAAGTAATGCCTACAGTACACCGCGCGAGGCGTACTGACGGCAATAAGCCTTTACGTAGGAGAAAATAAATGAATTTATATAAGTATTTTGGATGAAATTCGTTCCATTACGTTAATTTCTCTGAGTGAAACTTTTTTTTTTTTTTTTTTGGAAAGGACAAACTCGGTGGCGTTTAATGTCTGCAACCATTTGTCAAACGTAAGAATTTAATGATGCACTGTTTATTCCATTTCAGAAAGAGGAAATGACAAACATCTCACTATTCTGGTTTTTCTTTTTAACAAGATTTCTTTTCATTATGCGTTAGTGGCTTTGGTTCATATTGAAGCTGAAAAATAGAAGCGGGATATATATATATATATATATATATATATATATATATATATATATATATATACTATATTATATATAATTATATATATATAATTACATATACATAAATACATAAATGTATATATATATATATATATATATATATATATAGAGAGAGAGAGAGAGAGAGAGAGAGAGAGAGAGAGAGAGAGAGAGAGAGAGAGAGAGAGAGCCGCTACAGCGTATAATCAAGGCCACCGAAAACAGATCTATCTTTCGGTGGTCTCGGTATAATGCTGTATGAGCCGCGGCAAATGAAACTCTAACTACGGCCCGGTGGCGGCCTATCCTATATCGGTGCCAGAAGCACGATTACGGCTAACTTTAACTTTAAATAAAATAAAAACCACTGCGGCTAGAGGGCTGCAATTTGGTACGTTTGATGATTGGAGGGTGGATGATCAACATATCAATTTGCATCCTTCTAGCCTCAGAAGTGTTAAAGATCTGAGGGCGGACAGAAAAAAGTGCGGACAGAATAAAGTGCGGACGGACAGACAAAGCCGCCACAATAGTTTTCTTTTACAGAAAACTAAAAAAAAATATAAATGCATTCGCCCATGCGTGTGTCATCTCGTAAAACACACACACATATATAATATATATATATATATAATATATATATATATATATATATATATATATATATATATATATATACATATGTATGTATACACATTTATGTATGTATCTAAACGAACCTTCCTTGATAACAGACACAGACAGAACTCATCAACACTTCGCATCAAATTCCTCCGCCCCGATAACGCCAAAAGACAAACCCTTATCTCAAAGAGTTTCCTCCTTAAACATATTCCCGGACGTCTCTACAGATCCTATCTGATGACGTCATCAGTCGTGAGGAAGTCCTTCTTCTTCTTCTTCTTCTCCTCCTTCTTGTCCTGAATTCCTGAAATAAGTTCCTTCTCGCCTTTATCTTCGGTCTTAATTATTTCGGGTAATCATCATTAAGAAGAAGTCATTTGGGCGGAAGGTCCGAATTGCCGTTCCTTCGCTTTTGTGGAAGTGAGAGGGATCCTCTCTCTCTCTCTCTCTCTCTCTCTCTCTCTCTCTCTCTCTCTCTCTCGGCCTCAACTATTGTATTTTTTTTTCGTAAAGTCTTTTGTGATTTTTTTTTTTATCCTTCTGAAGCGTTGTACTTTTTTTTTACGCTTTAGTTTTTTCCAGTTTTATCGTTTTTCGTACCATAATTTTATCACATATTATCGTAGGATATGAAACCACCCAAGTCTACTTTCAGTAAAGCAGTTTTTTAAAAAGCAAAATTACATGAGCCGATAATCATTTTGCCTGTTTTTCATATAACGCAGATTTTTTTGTAAAAAGCTAAAATTTGTATTATTTACATACATACATAAACATACACAAACACAAAACTAATATGACAGAATATATATATATATATATATATATATATATATATATATATATATATATATATATATATATATATTTTATATATAAATAAATATATATATGCATATAAATAAATAAATATATATTTATTGTGATCCCGAAGAGAAAGGAAAATGGAAAAAAATAACAAAACAATCATTGTTTGTACAACATAAGAAAAAAGCTTTAAACAATAAATTAGCAGAGATATAGAGATATAGATATATATATATATATAGAGAGATATATAATTATAGAGAGAGAGAGAGAGAGAAAGGAGAAAAATTCGAGAGAGAGAGAGAGAGAGAGAGAGAGTAAAAAAAAAAAAAAAACTCAACAAAGTCACGGAATAAGAAAAATAAAGAGAAAAATTCCCAGAGAAAGAGAGAAAAGAGAGAGAGAGAGAGACAAAATCACGAGGAAAAGAAAGAACAAAAATTCGAGAGAGAGAGAGAGAGAGAGAGAGAGAGAGAGAGAGAGAGAGAGAGAGCAAACAATGATGGACTAAGAAAAGGAGAGAATGAAAAGTCTTAAGGAGAAACAAAGACGGGAAGGCAGAAGACAGATGACACGTGACAGACAGCTCAAGACGGTACTTGGACACGTAATGAACGAAGTTGGGATAAGAAGAAGCCGAGTAAAAAGTCTCTCTCTCTCTCTCTCTCTCTCTCTCTCTCTCTCTCTCTCTCTCTCTCTCTTTTGACTTTTTGCTCTTTCCTTTTCTTATTCCTTGATTGTTTTGTAAACTTTGTACTTTCTCTCTCTCTCTCTCTCTCTCTCTCTCTCTCTCTCTCTCTCTCTCTCTTCTTTGCTCTCTTTCCTTTTCTTATTCTTTGATTATTTTGTGAATTTTTACATCTATCTCTCTCTCTCTCTCTTCTTTGCAACTTTCTCTTTTTCCATTTCTTATTCCTTGACTGTTTAGTGAATTTCTTACATCTCTCTCTCTCTCTCTCTCTCTCTCTCTCTCTCTCTCTCATTCCCTGATTATTTAGTAAATTTTTTACATCTCTCTCTCTCTCTCTCTCTCTCATTCCCTGATTATTTAGTGAATTTCTTACATATCTCTCTCTCTCTCTCTCTCTCTCTCTCTCTCTCTCTCTCTCTCTCTCTCTCTCTCTCTCTCTCGAAACTTTGAAGTGGGACTCGAATTCCTTCAGAGTCCTGGCGAGGCCTTTAAATACTCGTTTTTATTTAGGGGCAATCAATATCACTTTTTCTCGAGGGCCGTTGACAGGTTGGATTCTGGACTTTCCCGAAAACTTCTCTTTCAACTGAGACTTTTCAAACACGTCTGGGAAATTTATTTTCGTCCGCCCCTCCTATCGTCAAGTTCTTTTATCTATTTTACTCTTCTTCTTCTTCTTCTTCTTCTTCTTCTCCTTCTCCTTCTTCTTCTTCTTCTTCTTCTTCTTCTTCTTCTTCTTCTTCTTCTCTGCTTTAGTTATATTTCCCCTTTTGCTTTTTAACTACACACTAAACTTTTGCTTGTAGAAACATTCAACCAAATGTTTTGGCTCCTTCTTCTTCTTCTTCTTCTTCTTCTTATTCTTCTTCTTCTTCTTCTTCTTCTTCTTCTTCTTCTTCTTCTTCTTCTTCTTCTTCTCTGCTTTAGTTATAATTCCACTTTTGCATTTTAACTACAATCTAAACTTTTCCTTGAAATATTCAGTCAAATGTTTTGGCTGCTATCATTAAATTCTTTATTTATTTTACTCTCATTCTTCTTCTTCTTCTTCTTCTTCTTCTTCTTCTTCTTCTTCTTCTTCTTCTTCTTCTTCTTCTTCTTCTTCTTTAGTTATAATTCCACTTTTGCTTTCTAACTACACACTAAGCTTTACCTTGTAGAAACAATCGGTCAAATGTTTTTTCTACTTTCACTAAATTCTTTATTTGTTTGACTCTTCTTCTTCTTCTTCTTCTTCTTCTTCTTCTTCTTCTTCTTCTTCTTCTTCTTCTTCTTCTTCTTCTTCTTCTTCTTCTTCTCCTTCTTCTTCTTCTTCTTCTCTGCTTTAGTTATAATTTCCCTTTTCATTTTCCTTGAAATATTCAGTCAAATGTTATGTCCACTGTCATTAAATTCTTCTTCTTTGTAAATAAAAAGAACCAACAACATCATAAAGAGGAGAACTAAATTTATATAATGATTTGCAACAGAATAATGTTTGTTCGCCTCTACTCTTCCTATAGCAGCCTCCACTCGTGTGACGTCAACTAATCTCTTTGAAGCTTCTCTAATGGAATTTTGGGGCGTCGGCAAATAACTTAGACTAAAAGTATTTTCTTCTAATTAAGTTTCTGTTCGTATTATATCCGAGGGATACATATTCATAATTTCTCTGAAATTAGACGGATACAAAATCTAAAGATTTCTAGGCCTTTCATTTGAGATTTTATTCCTGGTGCTTCGGAACACGACAGAATCGGCTACGTGCTATAATTAGGTTTGGCAAATCATCCGTTTCTCTTTTAGATTATACTAAGTTTTGAAACGAAGTGAAGAATTATAGTTTTTTTTTTTTGTATAAAAACATGACTGGAGGTTAATGCTTCACTTGGGAAAAGGAAATTATGACGGAAGTTTTCAACTCTGAATTAGTCGGTAAATTTTGTCTCATGGTACAACTACACTACCTCATTAACCCCTAATTAAGCACGAAGGACAGATTTTAAACCAGCCTGTTCATAATCTGCACACAAAGACCTTTCATTCGATATATTAAGAGACTAATTAATGGAGCATTCTACATTTTTTCCCCAATGACCACATCCCAAACTCACAGGGTTGAATGAATAGGCATTTTAAATTATTTACTTAATAAGACCTTTCATTATATGATGTATCCATCTCCTAAACATTTCTGTTTTGAAAAGAAACAATAACATATTATTATTATTATTATTATTATTATTATTATTATTATTATTATTATTATTATTAATGATGCCCAGATTGGCACCTGGGGTCATGGCAATAGTTATTCTGGTCTAATGTGTAGGAAAGCTTCAATGGAATCAAAGAAACTTATAATTCAAATAAAATCGAATGACAATTTTATTTTTCATGTTCCAACTAATCAATCAATGTCCAATTATGGCCGCCTGTATTCTCTGTTAATTTGTAAACCAGTCCTGATGACTCCGCCGAAGGGGGTGGGGAAACGGCCCGTCGACTGGAGAAAGAAAAAGTAAATGGAAAGAATCTCGAATAATTTTTTCTTATTCTTGAGAAGCTTGCTAGAAAAGAGAAATAAGAAGTATAGACTGATTCCAAGCCTCGATGAGAAGATATTGTAGTATCTGGTAATTTTTCATCCATTGCCTGTCAAGGTATCTCTCCTTCCTATTCATTCTCTTCGAGGTTGCCTCTCCTCTTATTTACCTTCGTGTCTTTCTCTATACCTTACTGTCCCTTTCACACTTCCATCAATTCGCTGTATTGTTTACACTGCGTTCGTTTTCATGACCACTCTGTCATTGTTCTCTGTTCCTTCTCTCTCTCTCTCTCTCTCTCTCTCTCTCTCTTTAGAGTAACTTCGTTCCATCTGCCAACACCTATTCCCCGCATTCCTTTCACGTCGTTACTTAATATTTTCGAGTCTCTCTCTCTCTCTCTCTCTCTCTCTCTCTCTCTTTGTTAGTTATTCCCTGCTTCGTCATCCACTCGTCTCACACCTGTCCTCCGCGAGACCTGAAGGATTTTCTGCTTTTATCTGCAAATTGCTTCGTCTCGTTTTCTATGTCTTGGTTTTTCCTTCTGTTCCCCCCTTCCATTCCATTGGCTCCTTTTACCGGTCTCTCTCTCTCTCTTCCAACACATATCCTGTATTATCTTGTGTGGTTTTCATTCTTGCTTTACTTGCTATTTCATTTAATCTCTCTCTCTCTCTTTTCAGTACATATCCTCTATTATCATGTGTGGTTTTCATTCTTGCTTTACTTGCTATTTCTCTCTCTCTCTCTCTCTCTCTCTCTCTCTCTCTCTCTCTCTCTCTCTCTCTCTCTCTCTCTCCATAACCTACAATTGCCGTCATTGTTTTGATGTTGATTCATTCCTCTCCACTCCTTTTCTGTATCATTTTTATTTATTAATCTATTTATCAATATTCAGAACTAGAGCATAATGATAAAAGGTGGGGGGGGGAAGGATGATATACGCTTAGGAACTCATGATTATCATTAACGTTACAAATACGTCGAGGTCCAGTGCTTCAAACACTTATTTGAAAAAAATAATCTTATTAACACGCGAATAAATACAAATGGATAAGAATAACAAACAAATACAAATAAAATACAAATAAACAAATAAATAAAGAAATACAAGTCAAAAATAAAAAGAAAGCTCAGTGAAAACTAGGATTAAATTTCTTTCAATCAAGTACTGTACAGCAACGGAAAGCTTCGTCATTATGATTCGTATTTTCAAATAAGAATTATTTGATGAGAATTATTTTCGTCAGTAGAAGCAACGGCTCCTCTAATTGGAATTACATAAGCCAGCTGAAATATAGACGAGATTACGTATGTAACTGGTAGAGAGAGAGAGAGAGAGAGAGAGAGAGAGAGAGAGAGAGAGAGAGAGAGAGAGAGAGAGAGAGGGCTTCCAATGGAATAGCTTCAGAATGGAATCACAAAAGCCAAATCAGAGAGAGAGAGAGAGAGAGAGAGAGAGAGAGAGAGAGAGAGAAAGCTTACTTAGTTTTCCATCTTATCATCATGATTACTATCTGGAATGTATATTTATTCATTTTTATATATAATAACACAGCTTCTTATGTTATTGCACGTTATTATCATTACTTATCTCGTCGGTTCGATTATGACTAACTTTAACCTTAAATAAAATGAAAAACTACTGGGGCTAGAGGGCTGCAATTCAGTAAGTTTGGTGAATGGAGGGTGGATGATCAACATACCAATTTGCAGCCCTCTAGCCTCGGTAGTTTTAAGATCTGAGGGCGGACAGAAAAAATTGTGCGGACGGACAGACAAAACCGGCACAATAGTTTTCTTTTACAGAAAACTAAAAATTCCTCAAGTAAAATCAAAGGGGACATTCATGAACCATGAAATCCCACCTCTTCATTATTTTTGATTTCGAGAAAATCTACAAAAAAAAAAAAAATACATATTTGAACTCCTGATAATTCGAAAAAGAAAAAAAGGAGTTTCCTCATGAACCGAACGAATTCTCTTAATTCCCACTCATTGCAAGGATAGTTTTTTTTTTTTTTTTTTTGTTTTCCCAGAGCGTCATTTCCGTCGGCAGAATAAAGTTCGTAATTACCAAAGTTCAGAGACAAAGACTTGAGAGCCGTTTTAACCAGGAGCGCTGTCTCCTCCTCTCTGTTTAAGCGGCCAAAATTTCATCTTGAATCGAGCAGTTGAATTACACACACACACACATATAATAATAATAATAATAATAATAATAATAATAATAATAATAATAATAATAATAATAATAGTAGTAGTCTTTGGAAGCTTGAATTGCAAGTCAGTGGTCCCTTGGGCGGGCTTGTTCCATATGAATATATTTAATAATAATAATAATAATAATAATAATAATAATAATAATAATAATAATAATAATAATAATAATAATAATAATAATAATTCTGTAGATATTTCTCTGAATGAAAAGAGAAATATGATCGTTCCCATCAGCAGTTTCCATCATTACATATATATATATATATATATATATATATATATATATATATATATATATATATATATATATATATGATGGAAACTGCTGATGGAACTATCATATTTCCTTTTCATTCAGAGAAATATCTAGAGTATTATTATTATTATTATTATTATTATTATTATTATTATTATTATTATTATTATTATTATTCAGATGATGAAATACATTCATATGGAACAAGCCCACCAAAGGGGCCACTGACTTGAAATTCAAGAAACTTCCAAAGAATATTAAGGTGTTCATTAAGAAGAAATAAGAGGAGGAAGAGGAAAATACAGAAAGAAGAGATCTCACTTATTAAAAAAGAAAAAAAAAAAATAAAAGAACAGATAAAAATGTATTACAATGCAAAGAGAATGGTATTGGTGC